>NC_083774.1:4130963-4179057 GCF_963514075.1 Conger conger | reverse complement strand
AAATATGATCTAAGTGACTTTGACCATGGAATGATTGTTGGTGCCAGACAGGGTGGCTTGATTATCTGAGGAACTGCTGATCTCCTGGCAATTTTCACGCACAGCGGTCACTAGAGTTTGCAGAGAATGGTGTGAAAAACAGAAAACATCCAGTGAGCAGCAGTTCTGTGGGGAAAAAGGGAACGGCACATGTCTCTGCCCTTCCCTACTCATCCGTAGACTTCCTGCCTGAAAACAATCGCAAAAACAACCAACAACAAAAAAGTGATAATGTGTCGGACGGTGATTGTGTTGTTGCTCGGGCCCGAGCTGGGCGGCCATTTTGTGACGTTTACAGTGTGGGGGGGGGGTTCTGGTGCGGCGGGTCGATGGGCCGGGATGGGAGGCCCCCGGCTGGTGCCTCTCGCTGCAGGAGAGAGCTCTCCACGGGCGTCCCTCCTAGTGCCTGATCACTCTGCTGTGTGTGTGAGAGAGAGAGAGAGGAGGAGGGAGTGTGTGTGTGTGTGTGTGTGTGTGTGTGTGGAGAGAGAGAGAGAGAGAGAGAGAGAGAGAGAGAGATGGAGAGAGAGAGAGAGAGAGAGAGAGAGAGAGAGAGAGAGAGAGAGAGAGATGGAGAGAGACAGACTGGGAGAGAGGCATCCCTCGTAGTGCCTGATAGCGCAGGGTTGCTGTCGACCCTTGGGAGTCCTCTGGTAAACAGTGTGAGTGGTTTCTGAACAGAAACTAGACCCTCCTCACGGGTCATATAGCTGGGACGCTTGAAAGCCGTGCTCGAATCCCTGAACAAATCGCATCTGTTCATCTTGTGTGTGTGTGTGTGTGTGTGTGAGAGAGAGAGTGGTTTTCTGAACAGAATTAAGACTTTCTTCATCGTATGTGTGTGTGTGCTATATAAGTGTGTGTGTTGTTGTTTCTTTCCTTGAGAGAATCCAGGACTTCACCATTACTTTTGAAACAAGCACAGAGACACAACACGAGATTTGCTTCAGTTGTTGTTACAATTGCTTTCTGTCATTGTTCAAATAATATCACCCGGTTGCCTTGCTCTGATATTAATATACCGTAATTGGACTGTGCTGTTCTTGCCCTGTTCATGAACTCGTTTATTGATGAACAGTTCTGTGCTGTATATGAGAAACCGCAGAAGCATATGATTTCATTTTGGTTACAGTTATAGACAAACTGCAGAGCCCTGCGTTGTTGCCAATGTTGTTCAGCTGGCTGGAGTTCAGACTTACTGCATTGTGGCGTGGGGGATCGGTAGCCAATTAACAATCTCCTAATGTTTATGGACCAATCACAACAAATCATTCATCCTGTGAGCAAGTGGTTTTGTTTTGAGTTCCACCCTTTTTATTTGTTTCGCGAGGTGTGTTTGGGCCGCCTGAAAGTGTGTGTCCCACGGGCGAAAAGCGTGAGAGACGGCAGCCCTCAGAGCCTGTTGAGAATTTGGGCAATTTTCATTTTCTGTCCCCACGCTCAAAGGTCAGGCCCCTCCCTCTCGTGGCCACCTTCCTCTGAATTTTCCAGAAACGCAGACTTCTTGGCCCAAGCTCCTCTCACTCCCTCTGCCTTTCCCTCTTGTCTTGGCGAGACAGAAATGGGGGCACTTTGCCAGGAACGGGGGGGGGGGGGCATTGTGCCAGGAACTGGGGGCTTTGTGTTGCTAAATGTCAGTGCAGATTAGCGACGCGGTGATGGGCCTGGCTAGTGCCAGCCAGCCGCTAGCGTAGCCACCGGAGGCCGCAGCCCACCTGATTGGATTGATTTTTTTCTCCCGTGATGAGTTTTATGTACTGATCAGCGAGCTGCGCAGCGATTATGCCGCACCTCTCTCTGGTTAGCGCGTTGAGGCTTCAGACGGAGACACTGTGAAGGAGGGGGGGGGGGGCGCAGGGTGGGATCGGTGTGTGGGTTAGGCCTCTGCGATCCCCCCCGCAGACCGGCGAATCGGAGCCCAGCCGAGGAGCTCTGATCACCGTGGAAACGGGCCTGCTGATCGGGGCCCCCGACATGGAGAGGAGAGGGAGAGAGCCTGAGGGTGTGTGTGTGTGTCTGTGTGTGTGTGTGTGTGTCTGTGTGTCTGTGTGTCTGTGTGTGTGTGTGTCTGTGTGTGTGTGTGTGTGTGTGTGTGTGTCTGTGTGTGTGTGTGTGTGTGTGTGAGCGTGTGTGTATGAGTGTGTGTGTGTGTGTGTGTGTCTGTGTCTGTCTGTATGCATGTATTTGTTTGTGTGTGTGTGTGTAGGGGGGGGGGGGGGGGTTGCACATGTCTGTGTGTGGGGAGGTGTGTGTGTGTGTTCGCATGTGTGCACGTGTGTGTGTGTGTGTCTGTGTGTGTGTGTGTGTTCGCATGTGTGCATGTGTGTGTGTGTGTGTGTGTCTGTGTGTGTGTGTGTGTGCGCGCGTGTGTGCATGTGTGTGTGTGCGTATGTGTGTGTGTGTGTGTGCTGGTGCTTGTGTGCTTGTGTGAGGGGGGGGGGGGGGTCTCTCCAAGTCTGCAAACGTGGCAGCCATCAATCTGTCCAACTGCAGGAGTGATTGGGAGGCACATTTTGAGTAGGGTAGGGAGTCACGGGGGGCGGGGGGGTGCACTCTGTTCCTCTCTCTCTGTGAGGATTACCTGGGCTACGATGGCTCAAGACATTATGGGCACGCAGACAGATCTTCCAGACCAGACACTCTGCCTGGCTTCCTGGTTTGGCTTCCCACTGTGTTAACACTCTTAGGGAGTTTCCTGTGCCAGATATCTCTTTCTACTCTAAAGGATCTCTGTGCACCTTGCTGGGATGCGCTGCTTTGTGGAAAACGGTGTTGAGCCGGAGCAGGTCCCTAGCTGCTGGTTAATTAGCCGTGGTTTGGGCGGCGGGGGTGCGGTAAAGGGCCGTGTTGGGTGTCTGATGGCCGGCTGCTGACCTCTCCTGCCCGTGGGCTCCGGTCCTGTGATTATTTTGACACCATCCTGGATGGACGAGCTTCTTCAGGTATTGATTAAAAACAGGGGAGGAGGCAGGGGAGGACGAGAAATCAATACAGTTTCTGATTCAGTGGTGTGGCAAGTGCGGGTCAGCACAGTGTGTGTGTGTGTGTGTGTGCCTGCACACCTATGTGTGTGCGTGTGTGTGTGTGTGCCTGCGTGTGTATGTGTCCCTGCATGTGCGTGTATCTGTGTGTGTGTGCGTGTGCGTGTGCGTGTGCCTGCGTGTGCCTGCGTGTGCGTGTGTATGCATGTACAGTATTTGGGTGTGCGCAAGTGCCTGTACATGTGTGTGTGCGCATGCCTGTGTGTGTGTGTGTGTATATTTGTGTGTGTGTGTGTTCTATAATACCCTGCCTGTATACTTCCAGCCCTTGGTGAAATTGATACAGAAGGAAAATATAGACCTTTTGGTCTTACCCGGCCCTCAGCCAAACCTGAGGAAATATGCTCACCCTCGGAGGGAATGGTGTGTTCCAATTTCTGTCCTTTTGGAGGGGATCAGGGCAGTCCATTCCTCAGCGGAATAGGGGTGCTGCGTGCGGTAGAATGTGACAGGGCGAGCGTGTCCCCACACCGAGCCGTAATGACTGCGCTCTCCAGCGCCGGCCCCCCAGCGTTTGAGACGACAGAGCGGCTCTGCGGGCCCCGGAGCCCAGGCCTGGGATTCGGTGAGAACTGATCCACCTGTCCGTCAGCCGCGCTCACCGGCTGCTGCTGCCGCTCTCTGGGGGGGAACGCGGGACCGCTCTGACGGGCACAAGATGGCCGCCGCGTCTCCTTCATCAGATGTGATTAGCTGGAGTGTGCCTCGGTCCCCGGGCAGATTGTGCGTGAGTGTCTGTTTCTGACTACCGCTGCGTTTGTCACGGTCTGTTTGTGTGTGTGTGTGTGTGTGTGTGTGTGTGTGTGTGTGTGTGTACTGTATGTGTGAGTGAGTCAGTCTGTGTGTATGTATGTGTGTGTGAGTGAGTGAGTGAGTGAGTGAGTGAGTCAGTCAGTATGTGTGTGTGTGTGTGTGTGTACTGTGTGTGTGAGTGAGTGAGTCAGTGTGTGTGTGTGTGTGTGTGTGTGTGTGTGTGTACTGTATGTGTGAGTGAGTCAGTCTGTGTGTATGTGTGTGTGTGTGTGTGTCAGTCAGTCAGTCAGTCAGTCAGTCAGTCAGTCTGTATGTGTGTGTGTGTGTGTGTGTGTACTGTGTGTGCGAGTGAGTGAGTGAGTGTGTGTGTGAGCATGAGCACATCCGTGTTCGCGTATATGTGTGTATGAAAGTGCTGGTGTGTGTGTGTGTGTGTGTGTGGGGGGGGGTACGTACGTGTCTGACTGTGTATGTCAGTGTGTCCTCTGGTTCAGACAGCAGTGCTCTGACTCGATTAACACACCCACTGCTGCTCAGTCTCTGAGCTGAGCCCCGTGAGAGCACCAGCACAAACACACTCTCTCTCTCTGCGTCTGAAACACACACTCTCTCTCTCTGCGTCTGAAACACACTCTCTCTCTCTCTCTGCGTCTGAAACACACACTCTCTCTCTCTGCGTCTGAAACACACACTCTCTCTCTCTGCGTCTGAAACACACTCTCTCTGCGTCTGAAACACACTCTCTCTCTCTGCGTCTGAAACACACACTCTCTCTCTCTGCGTCTGAAACACACTCTCTCTCTCTGCGTCTGAAACACACACTCTCTCTCTCTGCGTCTGAAACACACTCTCTCTCTCTCTGCGTCTGAAACACACTCTCTCTCTCTCTGCGTCTGAAACACACTCTCTCTCTCTGCGTCTGAAACACACACTCTCTCTCTCTGCGTCTGAAACACACTCTCTCTCTCTGCGTCTGAAACACACACTCTCTCTCTCTGCGTCTGAAACACACACTCTCTCTCTCTGCGTCTGAAACACACACTCTCTCTCTCTGCGTCTGAAACACACTCTCTCTGCGTCTGAAACACACTCTCTCTCTCTGCGTCTGAAACACACTCTCTCTCTCTGCGTCTGAAACACACACTCTCTCTCTCTCTGCGTCTGAAACACACACTCTCTCTCTCTCTGCGTCTGAAACACACACTCTCTCTCTCTCTGCGTCTGAAACACACACTCTCTCTCTCTCTGCGTCTGAAACACACACTCTCTCTCTCTGCGTCTGAAACACACACACTCTCTCTCTGCGTCTGAAACACACACACTCTCTCTGCGTCTGAAACACACACTCTCTCTCTCTCTCTGCGTCTGAAATGGGGACAGGCCAGGGAACAGGCGTTCACGGTTCATTTATCTGATCATAAAGGCACACCTACAGATCTGTGACTCCTTTCCTTGCTGAACACCATGATTTTATTGTTACAGTTATTTATCTGACGCTTATATCCAAAGCAACTTATCGTTCATTAGACCGAGCAGGGGACAATCCCCCCTGGAGGAATGTGGGTTAAGGGCATTCTCTAAGTCCCAATAGCTGCCCATGTCCGTAATAGCTACACCGGGGCTTGAACCACCAACCTTCTGCGTCCCAGTCATGTGCCTTAGCCACTAGGCTCCAGGCTGCCCCCCGGGCCTAGTTCACAGCTGAGCCCCCCTGAATGACTCTTCTTCAGGTGTTTCATTGTCTGCGCCCTGTTGCCTGAGTAACCCCCCCCCCCCCCAGCTCCTATAGCGGATGAATACTGTACAGCCCCCCTCCCTCCCCCCAACATTTCCTCACTGCCATCTTTTGCCTGTTTGTTTAGTTTTACAGCAGCAGTGCAGACGTGTGGTGAAAGCCTCTCCCTCTTTATTCGCTCTGAGCTGCAGGCTGTTGTGCCTCGTCTCGTCGTGCGGAATCCAGAGGCACATTTTACCCCCGCTGTTGCCCTTTGTTGTGGCGTGCGTTTGTCTGGGGCAGTTAGGCTGGGCTGAGGGGCTGATTATCCGACACGGGCGTGCTGGAGCCTCGCTGAGCGCCGGTATGAGGGCCACTCTCTCTTTCTCTCTCACTCACTCGCTTTCTCTCTCACTCACTCGCTTTCTCTCTCACTCACTCGCTTTCTCTCTCTCTTGCTCTCTCTCTCTCCCTTGCTCGCTCTCTCTCTCCCTTTCTCTTTCTCTCTCACTCTTGCTCGCTCTCTTGCTCGCACTCACTCGCCTGCTCACTCTCATTCTCTCTTTCTCTCTCTCTCTCACTCTCTCTTTCTCTCTCTCTCTCTCTTTCTCTCTCTCTCTCTCTCTCTCTCTCCCGCTCACTCGCGTACAGGACCCAGCATCGCCGTGACGATGGAAGCGTCGACGCCCCGGGGATCACGGGGGGGGGTTATGCGGGCGATCTCATCTCCACTCGTAAAACGGGAGAGGTGAGGCAGCGGGGGCTTTTAAAAACGACAGGGTTTTACTCCCCCCGTCCGCCAGATTCACGACCCCCCTCTCCTCCGCCCCCCAGGGGGAAACCACCGGGCACATCAGCCGTGAAATATTGATATTTATGCCCACGTTGAAATATGTATTTGAGTGAAGATAAAACTGTGGGATTCCTCCAGGCTCAAGGGTTTGATTCGTGGCGGGGAATGGATTTACTCTCCTGGTGGAGGGGAGACGTTTATCCATTTTCTCTGTAATGACAAAACAAAATGTACCTATTTGGGGATTTGAAGCGTGGATTTGTGGGTTTTGGCGCTTGTGTTTATCCACCCGACGACATTAACCTTGAGAGATTAAGTTTTACGCCTCTCCTGTCGCCATGGGGATGGCGCGTGCATGTTAGCGGATTGCCGGGGGGGGGAGTTTGCAAAGAAAGTTTTTAAGCGTGTAGCGTGTTCCTCCCCTCGCCTGATTGGATCGCTTTCCGTCGTTCTCCCGTGCTCTGTGATTACGGCGTGGAGCGTGAGTGCCACATTCAGGACCTCAGACTCGAGTTAACCGCGAGATTGCAGGTTTGATTCTCTGCAGCTGGACCCGAAAAAACAGTTTTAAACAGGAGTGCCACTTAGGAAGACACGGCACAGGTAGTTCACTGAATACTCAAGTCCTGCCAGGCAGAGGTTACCACATTGGGGTGGCTAATCCATTAACCCTGTGAAGAGAAGGTTTTTTTCCAGGTTTTTTTTTTCCTCTCCAAAGTTCTAGAACCCCACCCGAGTTTGTGTTCTAGAACTCTGTTACTTTCATTCACCAGTAGTGATTCTTTCATCTGCATTAGAATGTTCAGTTCAGGACATTCTGATCACATATTTGTGACCTCATACCTTGAAGGGTTAATGAAGCAGATCCCATCCCAGCATGCACAGGGGCCTGGTTGCCTCTAAAAGGGCGGGAAAAATGCATTTTCACTTTCCATCAACTAATTATGACAATCGATTGATGTTGTCATGGGCAGAGTTATATTCCTCCTGAAGTTTTTTCACACTGGTAGACCTGGTATACCACAGGATTTGCTGTGTACTGTACTTTTTTTCTATGGGTAAAATGAATTGTCCACAGAGAAGTAAATTGGAATTGGCATGGAAAATTATTGTGGTTTGTAGAAACAGTGATTTGGCTTTAGTCATAACGGTGCCAAATAGTGTAATGTGTTTCGCATGCTCTACCTGACTGTGCGTGCATGTGTACATGCGTGTGTGTGTGTGTGTGTGTGTGTGTGTCTGTTAACACGCAAGCAGACATGGTTGCTGAAGCCTTTTAACATGGCAGTTAGGTCCCTCTCTTGCTGTCGTAGTTAAAAAGATTGAGAGAGAGAGCGATTGGTGTGAACTCTTCTTCTCTGGTTTTTGTTTCAGGCCTGGTAAAGCTGGGAGTCCACTGTGTCACCTGCCAGAAAGTGGCCATAAAGATCGTGAACAGGGAGAAGCTCAGCGAGTCCGTGCTCATGAAGGTAAGACTCTGTGTTGTGTTATGTGTAGAGACAGCGACACCAATAGGAACCAATGGGGGAAAACGTCGACCACACCGGGCAACACGTTCTCATCACTGCTCGTGTTCAGTTGTGGCGTCGGTCCACATGCCTGGTCACATGCCTGGTCACATGCCCCACGAGGAAACGCCGGCTAAATGACATGCCTCAGATGGGTGAACCAATGAAAATCGGCCATGAGGGCGAAATAATTTTTTGGGAAATAAAAAAAACATCTGTATCGTTGTCAGTGTGCTTCGGGGGGGGGGGGGGGGAATCAATGGAGCGCAAATTGAGCATCAGTCGATGAGTGGAAATATTTTTATTTGCTGTCAAACACGAATGGGAAAATTGGCTTTTTGAGCAAAAATACGCTGCAGGTATCAGCGGAGGGCGACTTCATATGAATTGGCGACGCTAATGGCTGGAAAGCTGAGCCCTGGGTCTGACAGCCTTAACCCTCACAGAGCTCACTCTGTCAGTCACTGCTGCTGCACCTGAGACCTCAGCACCTGCACTGCGGGTTATTCTGGAAAGTTCTGCCTCAGCGGAACTAGAGTCGCGTTCGCTTTGTCTAAACCTTGACATTCATATATACACGGTGCGGTCCGTGACTATTTGGCCGGTGGTCCAACTTCTGTTCTTTTGCCTCTGTACTCCCAACACATTGGATATGAAATGAAACGATGGATATGACCTAAAACGGCAGACTTGTCAACTTTAATTTTAAGGTATTAACATGCACACTGGGTGATTACCTCGACATAGCCCCCCCCCCCCCATTTTAAGGGACCAGAAGTAATCGGACAGTTGGCTTCGCTGAGTATTCGTTCCCACACTTGAGCTTCCCCCACCAGCCCCAGCCTACCTGTGTGAGTGCAGTGTGGGTGGGATTTAATGCACTGTAGCATGCTAATGCTAAGCTAACGCTAAGCTAATGCTAAACTAACGCTAAGCTAATGCTAAACTAACGCTAAGCTAATGCTAAGCTAATGCCTGCGGGGGGAAAATAAGCCACTGAATGTGGGGTCGCGATTAGAACAGGAGCTCTTACCACACAGACAGGCTGAGGCTGGGACTCCCTCCCTCCCTCCCCCGTGTGATAGGACCAGCGCACTGCATTCTGGAAAGCCTCAGCCCGCGCCGCTGCGTGTGGTCGTGATAGCGGGAATCGCGACGCGAAGCCTTCGCGCCGTGACGCGTTCGGCGACCGCGGCGGGGATTGTCCGCTGACGTAAAACAGATTAACCGCGACGCGGTTATTACGCTTTTCACCCCCCGCGGTTATTACTCTCCCAATCCGGGGACGCTGTCCAGATCTGCCTGTCGCCGCCCAGGGCTCGAGGCTCTGCGGTTCGTGACGTCTTTTGTGTTTAGGGAAAGCTCGTCTCCTCCAGGGACTTTTCAGAAGGGGTGTTTATGGGTTATTATTTTAATGCAGGGTGTTAGTCTAAGCGTTTATGAGGTTTTTTTTTTTTTATCAGACAAAGGGATTGTTTTGGGTGCTTTCCAGGTGGATTTTGTTAAACTGGGGTATTGAAGGTCAGATGTCAGGATGGGAGGGAGTTTATGGAAGGTTTTATGGATGTGTTTTTATTGGCGTTTTTTCCCAGACAGGGTGTTTATGGGTTGTTTTCAGACTGGCTATGATGTACAGTAATGCAGTGTTGGCAGCACGGTGGTGCAGTGGATAGCCCTGTCGCCTCACAGCAGGGAGGACCTGGGTTTGAACCCCGACCGGGACTGCTCATTGTGGAGTGTGTGGAGTTCTCCTGTGCCTGCGTGGGGTTCCTCCGGGTACTCCGGTTTCCTCCCGTAGTCCAGAGACATGCAGGTCAGGCCCCTGGGGGGAGAACACAGCCCTACTGTAAATGAGCCATGTTCCTCTCTCAGACTCTCACTGGATACAGACTGACATGTGCTGTCCTGCTCCCAGAGAATGGACAGAAGATTAGGCCGAGGAAGAGAAGGATGAAAGGGAGGGGAAGAGGATGAGAGGACTAACAGATGGACTGAGAGATTGAGGGTGGGAAAGGTTCTGTGGATGGATGCTTCTTGTGTGAGGGATAAATCGTGTGTGGTGTGACGGAGAGGTCAAACGTATCAGCTGTGCTCTCAGCACACAACACACACTTCCTCCTGGAGAATCCAGCTGTCAGTCAATCCGTCAGTCAGTTAGTAAGTCAGTTAGTCAGTCAGTCAGTCAGTCAGTCAGTCCGTCTGTCAGTCCGTCTGTCAGTGAGCCAATAGATCTGTCAGTCAGTCAATCAGTCAACTAGTCCTGCCAGTTAGTCATTCCATGAGTCAGTCTGAATCAGTCAGTCAGTTGATCTGTCCATCAGTCTGTCACTCAGTCGTTCAGTTCAGTCAGTCACACACTCACACACTCACCCACTCAATCACACACTCAATCACACACTCACTCACACACTCACTCACACTCTCACTCACTCACTCACACACTTACATACTCACACACTCACTCACTCACACACTCACTCACTCACTCACTCACTCACTCACTCACTCACACTCACTCACACACTCACACTCACTCACACTCACTCATTCACACACTCACTCACACTCTCACTCACACTCTCACTCACTCACTCACTCACTCACTCACTCACACACTCACATACTCACACACTCACTCACACTCACACTCACACTCTCACTCACTCACACACTCACTCACTCACTCACACTCACTCACTCACTCACACTCACTCACACTCACTCATTCACACACTCACTCACTCACTCACTCACTCACTCACTCACTCACTCACTCACTCACACTCACTCACTCAGTTCAGTTTAATATGGAAAACAAAGGAATAATCACATAAAATAAAGATGAAGGGCCAGGCCATACATCACAGAGTAAGGCTGTTGTGCAACCCATTACAATGCTGTACAGAACAGAAGGTCCAATAAAAAATTTCATTTCTGAAAACCATAATATCTAAATATTAATTATTAATATCTTAATAAATGGAGCAGTACAGCTGAAACTCTCATTAAGTAATGTCTCTGTTCTTTGTAAACCCCAAGGTATCCTCTTTTAGCTTAGCAGGCAATAAAGAAACAGACCTGGCCCACCTCTCTCTCTCTCTCTCTCTCCCTCGCTCCCTCTCACCCTCTCCCTCTCTATCCCTCTCTCTCTCTCCCTCTCCCACTCCCCCCCCTCTCTCTCTCCCTCTCACCCTCTCCCTCTCTCTATCCCTCTCACCCTCTCCCTCTCTCTCTTTCTCTCCCTCTCCTTCTCCCTCTCTCTCTTTCTCTTCCTCTCACCCTCACCCTCTCTCTCTTTATCTCCCTCTCTCCCTCTCCTTCTCCTTCTCTCTCTCTCTCTTTCTCTCTCTCTTCTGTTCTCTTCTCTTCTCTCACTCCTCACACACACACACACACCCATACATATGCGCGCACACACACGCACACCACGCACACATGCACACAAACACACAGACACACACACACACAAACACAGACACACACACAGGGGGGGGATGATTTACTTCTCTTACAGTTGAACTATATCCAGTGGTTCACCATAATTGCACCTTCTGCTGTAATATGCCCTGGAATGATATGAAATGGAGTTAGCTATAATCAGATAAAGGGTTATTGTCTTTCAGGGGACACTCATAGTTAGCCGAACCGGTGTAATTTAATACATGTCCGTGGCACTGAGACATGATTGTGTGTTAGAACTTATAGGGTGTATTTGTCATTTTCATCTGCCAGAAAGTTCCGTTTCTTTCCCGTTTACGTGTTAATGCTCTTTAGATTTGCTTCAGGAATTGAACAGCGTGTACCGATCAGACCGCCACTTCTTTTGTTTTATTTGTCTCCGCGCGTCTGATGACATGAAGCTCTCTGTGGGGATCGATCTAACCCCAATGACCCCTCTCCTCACTCTATTCCCCCTGAAAACCCACCCTCACCCCCCCCCCCCCACCAAACTGTAGTTCTGTAGCTTCCTGCTGCCCCTGGTGCAAAATATACAAATATGATCGTTTAAAAATGGAGTAGATAAAGAAAGGATGAGTGTTGTTCATTGTCTGGCGCCACCAGTGGGAAATCTTCTGATTTCTAAACCTTCTCCCACTGTGTCTCGTGAGGCTTTGCAGAGAGCTATAAGGAGGGCGTCTGTCCAGGAATGGATAAAGTAATCAGATGTGTAATTTAATAATAATGTGTGTGTGTGTGTGTGTGGTTGTGTGTGTGTGTGTGTGTGTTGGCTGTCGAGGGCATATTGCTAATGCCAATCTGGGACAACATGTGGCCAAGTGTGAGTCAGATCTGTCCATACTGAGGTAATGCTGAGGTCATATTAAGGCTACTCGTATACCATACTCAAACCATTCCTAGACCATACTGAGACCGTACTAAAATCACTCATAGACCATTCTAAAACCATTCTGACCATTGTTAGACCACTCACAGATTGAGATGGCACTGAAACCTTAGTTGACTTTGGGAGTAACAGCAGAGGATGCTGGGAGATCTCACTTGACGGCTGTGAAATGGCCTTCCTGCGTGTTGGTTCTTGTTTCCTTTTTGTTTTACTTTTAAGGGCGTTTAATGAGCAGCTGCAGTGTGCTAATGGGGAAACAGTGTTAGAGCGTTCAGGAGAAATTAGGCTTGTCCTCCTCACTATAAACGCTGGATGGTCTGCCTGCTGGATTATCTCCTGTCGTGTGTTTGTTGCCGTTCTGTGTGCTCAGCAGCGTGTGCGTCGCGTGCTGAGAGTCGTCCCACTGTCCTGTGGTTTAGCGCTTTGTTCTGACTTCTCTTCTCTCTGAAGATCATCTCTTCTCCAACTGGGGGGGGTGGGGGGCTCTGCAGATGGGAGAGAGGGAAGGAGGGAGGGAGGGAGAGGGGGGGGGAAGGAGGGAGAGAGGGAGAGAGGGCTGTCCCACGGATGAGAGAAGTCACATTGGAGAAACAGACAAAGAGAGACAGAGCTGTGTGTGGAGGGGGGTGTGCATAGGGTGGGTAGAAAAGAGGAATGAAGTGATAGAGGGGGGAGAGAGGGATATTTGTCAGGAACGAGAGAGACATGGGGGCCTGAGGGGGAGGTGGCGGTGCACAAGGCGAGTGAGAGAGAGGAATGCAAAAAGAAGAGAGAGAGAGTGTGTGTGTGTGTGTGTGAGAGAGTGTGTGTGTGAGAGAGAGAGAGAGAGAGAGAGAGAGTGTGTGTGTGTGTGTGTGTGTGTGAGAGAGAGAGAGTCTGTGTGTGTGTGTGTGTGAGAGAGTGAGTGAAAGTGCCATAGATAGGAGAGAGCTGTAGAGGAGAGAGAGGGAGAGAGAGAGAGTATGTGTGTGTGAGAGAGAGAGAGAGAGTGTGTGTGTGTGTGTGTGAGAGAGTGAGTGAAAGTGCCATAGATAGGGAGAGAGAGCTGTAGAGGGAGAGAGAGGGAGAGGAGAGAGAGAGAGGGGGAGAGTGAGAGGTGAAGGAGAGAGTGAGAGAGCTGTAGAGTGAAGGAGAGAGGGAGAGAGAGAGAGAGAGAGAGAGAGAGAGAGAGAGGGAGAGGAGGGAGAGAGGGAGAGAGGGGAGAGAGGGAGAGAGGGAGAGTGCTTTCCTGCAGGTTTCCTGCTGTGCCTGTCCCCATGGTGACCAGTATTCCTCTGTGCCAGATCTTTCATCTCAGTCTCTGGGTGCTGGGTGTGGGGTAGTATTGGGTGGGGGGGGGGTTGCATTCCTGCAGAAGCCACATTTCCTCTGCACTGAGGCCTGAGCAGACATTTTGATAGGAACGCACGTCCTGTTCGAGACGCGTGCAGCAGGAGAGGAGAGTCTCCGTACGGCTGTCACACAGGAGGCCGGATCGGATCGAGAGGTTCCCCCGCGTCTGTGGCTGGCTGTACGACCCCCTCACCCCCCTCCCGAAGGTCGCCCCCCCCCCCCCCCCCCCCCCCCCCCCCATCGTTAACAGAATCTAAAAATAAAATGTGCCAAGTGGACAAATAAATGATAATGCGCGACGATGTGGCGGTTTGAAAATAGCCTCTCTGTGTTGCTGCCCTCGTGGGCTGCCCGGGCCTGCATGCCTGCCCCCGTGGGTGTATTCATATCTTTAGCTCCACAGTGCTATCACAGCCCTCCTGGACTCACACAGCAATCACAGCCCTCTGGACTGACCCAGCCAATCACAGCCCTCTGGACTCACACAGCCAATCACAGCCCTCTGGACTCACACAGCCAATCACAGCCCTCTGGACTGACCCAGCCAATCACAGCCCTCTGGACTCACACAGCCAATCACAGCCCTCTGGACTCACACAGCCAATCACAGCCCTCTGGACTCATACAGCCAATCACAGCCCTCTGGACTCATACATCCAATCACAGCCCTCTGGACTCATACAGCCAATCACAGCCCTCTGGACTCACACAGCCAATCACAGCCCTCTGGACTCATACATCCAATCACAGCCTCTGGACTGACACAGCCAATCACAGCCCTCTGACTCATACAGCCAATCACAGCCCTCTGGACTCATACATCCAATCACAGCCCTCTGGACTGACACAGACAGTCACTGCGCCTCAGTCCGACTGACACAGACATTCACAGCCCTCCTGGACTGACACAGCCAATCACAGCCCTCTGACCTCAGCCAATCACAGCCCTCTGGACTCACACAGCCAATCACAGCCCTCTGGACTCACACAGCCAATCACAGCCCTCTGGACTCATACAGCCAATCACAGCCCTCTGGACTCATACATCCAATCACAGCCCTCTGGACTCATACAGCCAATCACAGCCCTCTGGACTCACACAGCCAATCACAGCCCTCTGGACTCATACATCCAATCACAGCCCTCTGGACTGACACAGCCAATCACAGCCCTCTGGACTCATACAGCCAATCACAGCCCTCTGGACTCATACATCCAATCACAGCCCTCTGGACTGACACAGACATTCACAGCCCTCTGGACTGACACAGACATTCACAGCCCTCTGGACTGACACAGCCAATCACAGCCCTCTGGACTGACACAGCCAATCACAGCCCTCTGGACTCACACGGCCAATCACAGCCCTCTGGACAGACACAGCCAATCACAGCCCTCTGGACTCACACAGCCAATCACAGCCCTCTGGACTCACACAGCCAATCACAGCCCTCTGGACTCACACAGCCAATCACAGCCCTCTGGACTCATACAGCCAATCACAGCCCTCTGGACTCATACATCCAATCACAGCCCTCTGGACTGACACAGCCAATCACAGCCCTCTGGACTCATACAGCCAATCACAGCCCTCTGGACTCATACATCCAATCACAGCCCTCTGGACTGACACAGACATTCACAGCCCTCTGGACTGACACAGCCAATCACAGCCCTCTGGACTGACACAGCCAATCACAGCCCTCTGGACTGACACAGCCAATCACAGCCCTCTGGACTCACACGGCCAATCACAGCACTCTGGACAGACACAGCCAATCACAGCCCTCTGGACTCACACAGCCAATCACAGCCCTCTGGACTCACACAGCCAATCACAGCCCTCTGGACTCACACAGACAAATCTGGACTGCAGCAGTGAGCCCCCTTCCTCCGTGAGTCCTCCCCACTCCCCCAGTCTTCCCTCCGGGGATCTGATGCTCCTATAAAACACAGTCCAGGGAGGCCCCATGTAGAGCAGGGGGTCCCCTGTATAGGGGTCCCCTTATCTCAGGCCCCTGTCCCTCTTCTTGGATATTGGGGCTCCCCTCCCCCTGCCATTTACCCTTCTGCCCTTCACTGAGACACACACACACACACACACACACACACACATGCCCGCGCACACAGACACACAGATACACAAACACACACACACACATGCCCACACGCAGAGGCACACACATCCACAGACACACACTTGCAGACACACACACATACACACAGACACACACACACACACACCCACACACACACATGCCCATATGTCCACACACACAGACACACACAGAGACACACACACACACATGGCCACACACAGAGGCACAGACACACACACACACACACTCTCTCTCCAGACTCCATTAGCTGGGTGTCCTGCAGCTTCCCGGCGGTGGAGTGGAGCGGGGTAAAGGTGACGCGGAACGCCGCTGTCCTCCGAACACGGATCAGAGCCCTGGCATTTCAGAACACGCTCCGACGCCACCCTCACGCCGCGCCACGCGCCCCCCCCCCCGCCCGAGTATCCCCCCCCCCCGCCCCAGCCCGGGCTAATGAAGTCATCGCTGGCATTTCAGTGCCGGGGGAAAAAAATAGAAACCCTCCACTTCTCCGCCGACAGAGCTAACGAGGGCCTGGCTCCACAGCCCCCCCCCAACACCGCCCACCCCCCATCCCCCGTTATTAACGCTCTGAAGCTGGGGAGAGTGGGTCCCCGTGTCGCAGCCTCCCGATAACAGCCATTATTATTTCAGGTGCGTGCGTGTCTAATTGTTGAAAGCCAGCCACCAAAGCCAGAAAAGAAAAATGCACCTGTCAGCGTTTCTCTCATCCCGTCTCTTTGTCCTCTCTCTCTCTCTCTCTCTCCCGGTTTTTTTTCGGGGATGAATGCGGGTCTATCAGGATCCTGCACACCTGGTATCCCCCCCAGTTTAAATGTCACCTTTTTAAATGCTAATGCAGACGAGTCCCCGTCCAGTCATTAAGCTGCAGTGTCACGCCCGCACAGGTGTGTGTGACAGGTGTGTGTGACAGCCTGTGTGGTGTGTGGCGTCGCCCGGACCAGCCAGAACTGCACAACTGGCAGAATGTTCTGGAACGGGCCGACCGCACGGTCTGCAATTAAGCTTTTTTAAAATCTATTTTACAAACAAGACGAAAAACACAGTAATGTTGAAACGAGTGTCCGTGCGAGTTGACTCAGTGCCAGTCTGAGCTGATTAAACTGCTCGTTTGACCTGTGCCCGGCCTGACAACACTTTCCGCAGCGTGCAACTTCTCAAAACGGCACTGCGTGGTGCGTGGTTCTGAAGAGATGGGCTCCCTGCGGGCTGTGGGTCGGGCAGCGCCAGGATCTGAATCCTCCTTCAGCCGGCGCCGCTCACTTGTAAACACAACCGCGGTTCTGTGTGGAGACTTCTGGAACGTAGAGTCACCGCAGACCCATATTGTTGGCCTGACGCTGTTGAACCTGAGGTGTGTTTGTGCTGGTGTGTTGGGGTGGGTGTGTGTGTGAGGTGGGTGTGTGTGTGTATGTGTGTGTGTGTGTGGTGTCTGTATATGTGTGTCTGTATGTGTGTGTGTGTGTGGTGTCTGTATGTTTGTGTGTGTGTGTGTGTGTGTGTGTGTGTGTGTGTGTTTGATTGTGTGTGTGTGTGTGAGTGAGTTTGATTGTGTGTGTGTGTTTGTGTGTGTGTGTGTATGAGAGTTTGATTGTGTGTGTGTGTATGTGTATGTGTGAGTTTGATTTTGTGTGTGTGTGTGTGTGTGTGTTAGTGTGTGTGTGTGTGTGTGTGTGTGTGTGTGTGTGTGTTTGATTGTGTGTGTGTCTGTACCTGTGTGTGCCTTTGTGGGATGGAGAGGTATGTTGGTGCACCAACCACACAAATGTGAACAAAAATGTATGTTCTTGCTCCGCATGCATGCGCACACACACATTGTATACTGAAGGGGTTCTGTGCACACACTGGTACGAGTTTCAGAAATACTCGAAAATCCCCCCTCCCCTCACCACCCCCAAAAAACCAATCACCCGTGCTCTCCCCATCATTCCCAGTAAGCATCACACACACACACACACATCTCACACACAAACACACAAACACACAAACACACAAACACACACCTCACACACACACACACACACACACACACACACAAAAAGAACACACACAGGCATGCACACGCAGGCACACACAGACAGGCACACAGGCTCAAACACACACACAGAGACACACACCACACTCACACCTCTCTCCGCTCCCTACCTACTCTAGTGTGTGTGTGTGTGTGTGGGTGTCCTTGGCATGTGTCCTTGGCATAATTCTGAAGCTCCACAGTCACCCCCATCCCCCCACCTCTAATCCTGCAGAAACCCCATAATGCACCAGGGTTCAAGCTGTGATAACGTGCAACTCTGTCCTGCTTCCGCCTGACTGCAACAAACCAAAAAAACTGCAGGAACATTCACAATGGTACGCCTCCACCATTACTGTCTCTGGGACAACCTTTAAGGGATTACTGTACATTTTCAGCGTTGCAGAACATTTTCCTGTTTACTAAAATATATACTAAAGTCCCATCCTCTTTTACTGGGTGCTCTGAGATACCATGACACATGTACATGTGTACCAGATATACTGACCGGCTTAGAGCAAACCATTAGCTTCCTCAGGGAATAAATCTATTGCCTATTATGTATTCATCAGCTATTGTACAGCTATTACAACTTTATAAAGCATGAAGTGTAATGTTGGTGAGAAAGCTATATAAATGTATGAGAGCTGTCATTTTCGTTTGGTTATTGGTTTAAAATTTTGATAACACGCGCTGCCAAGATAACTGATGCGTATATGACGACTACTACAAAACATGTGTTCCTCTCACTCTGCATTAATTTTCTATTGGTTATTTATGAATGAACAATGTCAGGTTATGGCTACCTGACATTCTACATTCATAAATGATTGTGTCATTGAACACAAAGGGGTGGCAGAGGGCCAGTGTTGTACGTTAGCCGCGTCGAGTCAGGCTCTGGTTCTCTTCAGGAGAGAGGGACCAGCGAGTGTGGAGGCGTTTTCACGCCCGGGGATGATGTTTCCACGGCGATGTCGTTTCCACGGTTCCTTTGTCCCTCTCCATTGTGACACGCCTGTGACTCGGGTTCCGGAAGCGTGCGGCGCCGTGGCAACATTGCCTATTCATGACCCCTCTTCCTGTCTGACAACAATGGACATCAATACGCACTCCATCTGCCACATTCCATACCACGGTGTGCAAACACTGCCTGCAGAGAGTGGGAAAGGTGTATTGGGGCAGAAAAAACGCTTTAAAAATGATGTTTGGCTTGACTTAACCTCAGGTACTTCACAGATAAATGTGTTAAAAAAAAATTATAAATGTGCTTAAATGGAAGTAAAGAATGAAAAAGGCAAAATGAAAAAAAGGCTTCCTGTTCCTTTCAGAAAAACAAAATCAGTTTTTATGGGTTTGTGCGGGTGATGAGGTGGTTGCAGTCAGAAGAGGGAGCGTGTGCAGTAAGTCCCGTCCGCATGGCCCCTCTGAATGTGGCGGGAGTTAATCCCCAGAGACCACGCCATGCTCATCAGGCAGTGCGGTCAACCTGCGAGCAATCCCATCATGCTGTGCGGAGACATCTGACCGACACCCCACCCCAGAGAAGTTCAGGGCCTGCCCTTATGCAGAACAGAAATTCTTAAATGGGGTGGAATCCTGACATGCATCGATGCATACAGTACACACACATATACTGTACATACACAGACACACACACTCACACACACACACACACACACACACACACACAAATGGAAACATCGCTTTTCCTTCACTGCATTCAGGTTCAAATATAACCGCTGGGGTCAGGTTTTCTAATTTCACGCAACCATAAGACTCCCGGACCGCAATCATCCATCACAAGAAAAAGCTTCTTTTTTTTCTTTTTTTTCTTTTTTTCTTTTTTTCTTTTTTTTCCCCACAAAATATGACTATGGGTAACCACAGCAGCAGGCTGGGCTGGACCTGGGTTAATCAAAGCAGTCCAAGCAAGCAAGCCAGGAGCCCCAGATTACTGCCCCAGATTACAGTCAGTTACTGTTAAAGAAAGGAGAAACCTGACACACGACGTACAGTACGTTTTGTTTATTTAATACATTTATTTATTTACATTACATTTTTCCCTTTTTCTCCCAATTTAGTGGCCAATTTGTACCTCCTCTATTCCCATTAGAGTTAGTGTTAGATATACCGTCCGCACCCTGCCCCCTGGTGGACCGAGGAAGAGTGACACACCTTGTTCTAGACTTCTCATCTCTCTAATCGTGTCCGCGGTTCCGAGGCGCTAATTGTACGGCGATCAGCTGACCCTGCCAAGACCCTCCTCTGGAACGAGCCAATTAATACCGCTCCACGAGAGCCGGCCAAACTTGGCTTTTGGCAGGACCGGGAATCGAACCCCGGTCCCCGGTGTGCAGCTGCAGCGAACTGCAACCGCAAGTCTGCCGCGTCTTAGCCTGCTGCGCCACCCATGTTTTAAAAACATGGAGCCGCGAATACGCAACGCGAGCGAGGAATAACAGCGGAGGTATCGCACCGTGTTTGACCGGAGACACGCGTCTTTGCCGCGTCAGCGATAAAGCTCCTACGCTCTCTGAGATAACTGTACCTGCACTTTTTGTTCTTCAAAGATAAAACACTGAAAGTGCAGTAATGTTCTCTTTGACAATGAGCAGAAATGAGTACATAGTCAGAGCAAATTAATTCTATGTTGCTGGCTAAGGTCACAATTTTATGTACCTGGAGGCTACTGCCCCAGCGACAAGCATTTGTACCTTTTTAAGCGCTTTTGAAAGGCATGCCTTTATTTCTGAGAGTGTAGCCTTGCCTCTCACCTGCTCCTGTGGTCCCGGGCTTAGCCACCGCTCCGGTTAATGGCTGCACTTTTTCACAGGGGGAGTCTACAGCCATAGTCTGCCACTACCGAGCCATGCTAGGCCTCCTTAGTTCTCCATAACTCGCCAATTATGCGCCGTCTTCCTTATCCTGGCTCTGTCTCCCGCCCATGGGGGAAACTGGCTGGAGGCATTGCTGGAGGCCACTAAGCCACTAAGCACTAAGGAGACCCCCTCCCGCCTCCCCCATTCAGACTGTGCCTTGGGTTATATTACCATAGATCCCTTATTCATTAGGCGGCAGAATGCTGGTCTCCCCCTTCCCACTCTGTTTGATTGTTTGTTTATGTGATTATGTAATTTCTTAATTACCGTCCTGACCTCTGGCTCGCTAATCCTAAATTTTTATTTTACTTCCTTGCAGTAATATTGAGAGTGAGAGTGAGAGAGAGGGGGGGGAGGGAGAGAGTGAGAGATGGAGAGAGAGAGGGAGGGAGGGAGAGGCAGAGAGAGAGGGGTAGAGAGAGAGAGTTAGAGATGGAGAGAGAGAGGGAGGGAGAGAGAGGCAGAGAGAGAGGGGTGGAGAGAGAGAGTGAGAGAGGCAGAGAGAGAGGGGTGGAGAGAGAGAGATGGAGAGAGAGAGGGAGGGAGAGGCAGAGAGAGAGGGGTGGAGAGAGAGAGAGAGTGAGAGATGGAGAGAGAGAGAGAGAGATGGAGAGAGAGAGAGAGAGAGATGGAGAGAGAGAGAGAGAGTGAGAGAGAGAGAGATGGAAAGAGTGAGAGATGGAGAGAGAGAGAGAGAGAGAGAGTGGGAGGGAGGGAGAGGCAGAGAGAGAGGGGTGGAGAGAGAGAGAGAGAGTGAGAGATGGAGAGAGAGAGAGAGAGATGGAGAGAGAGAGAGAGAGAGAGAGAGAGAGATTGTCATCCACACAGCGCAGTGGGAGATGAATGGCGGCTGGCCCTAATCTGGTTACCCTGACAGTGTGATGATGACACTGGTACCACTCTCTCCTGCCTGATTTCTTTCTTTTTCTCCAAATGAATATGGATCCCGCGTCTCCTCTCCTCTCCTCTCGGCCCTCCCCCCCCATCTGGAGACACAAAACAAAATAAATTAGCCACTTAGATTGTCCAGATCCCCGACTATCCATCAGATTTTTATTTAAGCGCGCTAAGAGGCGGTGTAGCCCAGCACGCGCGTGGAAACGCTGATAACTCACAGGGTCCTTTCTGATGTCTCCCCTCAGGCCGCTGGACTGACTGCAGCCTCTTCCCCACACACCCCACACGCCCCCACACACCCCCACACACACCCCACACACCCCCATACCCCCCCACACACCCTCACACGCCACACACCACACACCCCCACACACCCTCACACACCCCCACACACCCCCATACCCCACACACCCCCATACACCCCCACACACCCCCACACACCCCACACACTCCACACACACCCCCATACACCCCACACACCCCCATACACCCCACACACACCCCACACACCCCCATACACCCCCACACACCCCCATACACCCCCACACACACCCCACACACCCCCATACACCCCACACACCCCCATACACCCCACACACACCCCACACACCCCCATACACCCCACACACCCCCACACACCCCACACACCCCACACACCCTCACACGCCCCGCACACACACCTCACACACGCCCCACACACCCCCATACACCCCACACACACCCCACACACCCCCACACACCCCAAACACCCCACACACACCCACACACCCCACACACCCCCACACCCCCCCACACACCCCACACACCCCCACACACCCCACACACCCCACACACCACACACCCCCACACACCCCCACACACCCACACACCCCCCACACCCCCCCACACACACCCCCCCACACACCCCACACACCCCCACACACCCACACACCCCCCACACCCCCCCACACACCCCACACACCCCCACACACCCCACACACCACACACCCCACACACCCCACACACACCCCCACACGCCCAACACACCCCACACACACCCCACACACACACCCCCACACACCCCACACACCCACACACCCCACACACACCCCACACACCCCCACACACACCCCACACACCCCACACACCCCCACACACCCCCACACACCCCACACACCCCCACACACCCCACACACCCCCACACACCCCACACACCCCCATACACCCCACACACACCCCAACACACCCAACACACCCAACACACCCCCACACACCCCCACACACCCCACACACCCCACACACCCCCACACACACCCCACACACCCCAACACACCCAACACACCCCCACACACCCCCACACACACCCCCACACACCCCCACACACACCCCACACACCCCACACACCCCCACACACCCCACACACCCAACACACCCCCACACACCCCCACACACCCCCACACACACCCCACACACACACCCCACACACCCAACACACCCAACACACCCCCACACACCCCCACACACACCCCACACACACACCCCACACACACCCCCACACACCCCCACACACCCCACACACCCCAACACACCCAACACACCCCCACACACCCCCACACACACCCCCACACACACCCCCACATACCCCGCACACCCCACACCCCACACACCCCACACACACCCACACACCCCAACACACCCAACACACCCCCACACACTCCCACACACACCCCACACACACACCCCCGCACACACCCCCACACACCCCCACACACACCCCACACACCCCCACACACACCCCACACACACCCCCACACACCCCGCACACCCCACACCCCACACACACCCACACACCCCACACACACCCCCCACACACACCTCACACACCTCACACCCCCCACACACCCCCACACACCCCACACACACCCCCCACACACACCCCACACACCCCCACACACACCCCAACACACCCAACACACCCCCACACACCCCCACACACCCCACACACACACCCCACACACACCCCACACACCCCACACACACCCCCCACACACACCCCACACACACCCCCACACACACCCCACACACCCCCACACACCCCACACCCCACACACACACACCCCACACACCACACACCCCACACACACCCCCACACACACCCCACACACCCCACACACACACACCCCACACACCACACACCCCCACACACCACACACCCCCACACACACCCCACACACACCCCCACACACACCCCACACACCCCACACACCCCCACACACCCCACACGCCCCACACACACCCCATACACACCCCGCACACCCCACACCCCACACACACCCCACACACACCCCCACACACACCCCACACACCCCACACACCCCCACACGCCCCACACACACCCCATACACACCCCCACACACCCCACACACCGCTGAGTTTCTGACATTCCCGCGTCCTGTCACAGTGCTGGGCTTCATGTGACGGAGCGACACTACGCCCTCCACCGTCTCCGTCAGGGCCCAGAACCATCGCCCCGGGGGAGGGGGGGGGAGTTTCAATCCCCAATTTCTTAATTCCAGTTCAAATTTCGATTTGCTGTTCTGAATCAATTCCAATGCACTTTCCCCACGCCAAAAAAACCAGATATGATTGAAGTTGCTGTCACCGTGTGGCAGAAGGAATTGGGTGCGTTGGTGTGGGTTTTTTTTCTTTCGCTTAAAGGAAAAGTGGATGGAACTGGAATTGGATACGGTGCAGATGACCGACTCCACCAGCTGTATCCTCAGCGCTTACCATATGGAGACGGGCATGGGGCTCGCCCCCTACATATGCCGGATAATATAAATGAGGTCAAGGATATAGGGGGGAAAAAAAAGTGATTGAGAAGATGTAGGCCTTCCCTGTGTTTCCTCCAGGAAGCTACCTCTGGTGCAATATCAAATCTACCGCTGAAATGACACGTTATATGGGCCTTTGAAAAGATGGAAACTCTTTTGGCGACGGGGGAACCGTTTGTTAATCACTCTTGGAAGGATGGTTGATTCTGTGTGTCCTGGTCGGGGGGCGTCCAACTGAAACCTTTCCAGCGGGCTTCCTTCCACGCCTGTGATGTGCTCTCTAAAGGGAAATAATGGAAAATGCGGCTGCTTTGAATTGATAAGTACTTGATTATGTTTTTTGAAGGAAAAGGCAGATGTATTCCAGAATTTCCGACGGTGTATTTGTAATATTTGAAAGTACACTCTGGAGCGGAGTGGCAAATTGCACAGGAGTGGCGGATATTGCATTAGGATTGTGTGTGTGTGTGTGTGTGTGTGTGTGTGCTGCTTGTGTACGCTCCCCATATCAAAAGGATATGAGTACCTGCTGAATCGGGGCACTTTAGTTCTCGTCTCTGGCTTTGTGCAGCGTAGTATATCCTTGGTGAGGGGCAAAACACTCGTTCCCCCAAATCTCAAGTGATTACACTGAACCAGGGGGAGGGAGGGAGGGAGGGATGGAGGGAGGGATGGAGGGAGGGTGGGAAAGGGTTAAAAGCGAAGGTGGTCGCTGTGGAAACGAGCGGTTCCATCCGTCATCTGTCCGAGGAGAGCGCGTGGCCTACTTCCTCCCCGCCCTCTGCACGGCATGCTGGGACGGGTCGCCCAGGGCGGTGACACTCTGGCGGAAGGGGGGGCGGAGTTGAGTCGCATGGCCCTACCCCAGGGCACCCTGGGAAACTGCGAGCGTGGTTGCTGATTGGACCATCCTGGCTCGAACGAATAAATAAATAATATATAGACGTCAACTGCCACCACCCTCCCCCTTCCCACCAATGGCAGAACAGGAGCCATATTTAATTTGGTTCAGGGTCACCTTTAGTTCACCTTGGGCTTTGGCTCTGGGAGTTAATGATACTGCAGCAGGGCCCAAGAGCCCACTAGCTGCGGCTGAAGCTGGGGAAGACGCCATTTTGCTTACAGCACAGATAGGTGTGTGCATCCTCCTATGGACTGTGACATCACACCCACGGAATCCAGGCGACAAACTCGATTGGCTTAAACGGCCAGCCTTGCCGAGGCTTGACCCAATCGTGTTTCACGCTGCGCTTGACCTTAGCATGGCTTAGCCAATCGGCAGCCGGCGATGTGTGGGCATGAGACGTGACGGGTTTGAGTCCTGCCTCCCGCCGCGGTGTGACCGCACGCTCAGGCGGGCGGACCTCACCCTCAGCGAGACCCCCCCCCAGACGCATCGACACGTCTAAACGCCGCGTCTGCGTGATGGATAAAGGTGGAGGGCCCCGGAGCCAGGGTAGACGACAGCTCCTCCATCTTACTGAAGAGCCGGAATTAAAAATAGAGGAGGACACCGGCCCACGAGAGAGAGAGAGCGCGAGGGGGTTTATGTGTTTATTTCTTTTCCAACATTTCAGAGCCGTGTCCTTGTGCTTTCTTTGGTCTGTTTTATTTTTATAATTTTATTTATTTGTATTTTTTTTTTGGAGCCGGACGAACACTTACAAGATGACACACGTGTCTGGGCTGCAGAGGGCTTGCGTTTCGTGATGGACACTCCAACAACAGTCGTCCCAATTCGTCCTTTAAATAAAATAAAAATAAAAACCTTTTTGGTTTGTTTTCTTCCCTTTACTTTCATGCTAAATCTGTTTTGCGTCTTTGACAGATCTTCGGTTTCTGCTTTCTTTTCTTTTTTCCACTCTGGCCGTGTGGAGTTCATGTCGGAGACTCTGTGGGAAAGCGCGCTCCTCTCTTCTTCAGGGGATTTCCCTGCTGGCACTGGCACTGACCTAAAAAAGCGAGATTTAACAGCGCAGTCTCTCACTGTTCCTTAGGACTCCATCCCTCTGGCACACATTTACAAAACATCTTCTCAAAAAAAAAAAAAAAAAAAAGCTTTTCTAAGCGCAGACTCTCCCCGCAAAGGGGAAGGCAGCACCTGAGGATATTACCCGAAACACGCACAGCGCTGCCTTGTGTGTGGAAGCATCCCAGAAGTGCGGCTCTTTCCCCACCGTGCCTCACTCCGTGCGCGTGTCGTCTCCGGGTGTTTTGACAGGAGGGCCCTGAACCCTGTGAATGGATTCATGCACATCATAACCTAATGGGACATGAAGCGATTCATCACAAACTGCACACTTACTTAAGGTGTGATTGCACGTCTTGTTTAATTTGCTACCTGGATCTCTTTGTTTGCGCTGTCTTGAGGAATTAATTAAATCAAAATACAGGATCACAAGCTGTGCAACAACTGAATTGCTCCACACAATAAAAGGAAGAGTGGGGTTGTGCCAACAGTAAATCTTTCTGTAAGCCGCGTTACGCCATTGTTATTTCTTTATTTGTTGCTGTATTTACTGGGTTTTGATTTATACACGACTAAATTCACCTTCATCCTCAGTTCAATTTAGTCATGTGTAAATCTGATTAACAAAAGATCTGCTCAGTTAGCAGAAGTGTACGTTCAATCTGATTCAGCTTCAGTCGTATTGTTTACCCAACATCAGGCAAGAATACTTAATGGGTTTTTTGAAGTTTTTCAAGCATGATTTAACCATCTGAATGACCCTCTGTCTCAGTGTTCCAGTGCTATGCAGTTATACACCTGTCGTAGCGTTATGCTGACGGTTTAGTGTTCGGCAGACATTTTAAATGTGCAATGAGAGTCATCGATGTTTGTCTTTGCTTCTCGATTTCCCAGTGTGCCTGCTACTGAGATGGCGAGTGCATCCCTGTGTCTGCTATTTGCCAGTTTGCATGAATATAAAGGCACAAACTATGTAGGTTATTGCTTTGCTTTTGTGTAAGGGCCTTTGTTGTAAATTATTGGCAATGATGGACATGCCTTTTATGTAGGCATCCTCAGTGTGTATGTGTGTGTGTGTGTGTGTGTGTGTGTGTGTGTGTGTGTGTGTGCGTGCGTGCGTGTGTGCGTGTGTGTGTGCGTGCCTGTGTGCCTGCGTCCGTGCCTGCCTGCGTGCGTGCGTGTGTGTGTGTGTTTTCATCCCAGACAGTTCCTTCACAAAGACAGATGTCTTGCAGGCCAGGTGTGTGTGACTACAAAGTCGTGTCATTGCTCCAGTAATAAAATCAGGTACCACAGGAGGTTTTGCAGTTTGTGTATTGACTTACCTGTATAAAAATTGGCTGACATTGACTGCTGGGAGTGGGACATTATAATCTATTCTGTAAAACGTTTTACTCGGAGGAGATTCTGGGAACGAGAGTGCCCCTTGGGAAATTTTGGGAGGACATGTTTATGGTGCCAGTACATCAAACTAAGTCCTCCGTACAGGACGTTTAGGCTCTGGGGTTTTGAAGTACATCGTTATCGACCCCAGGAGGGACAGACCCAAAAAGAAGGGGGGGTGGAGAGTGAAGGGGAGGACAAGCATAATGTTGTGCTGTTGAGCAGGGTGTGTTTAGACCCACGGCTGGTTTGGTGTGTGTGTGTCCTGGGCAGGGTGTGTTTAGACCCACGGCTGGTTTGGTGTGTGTGTGTCCTGGGCAGGGTGTGTTTAGACCCACGGCTGGCGCTCAAGACCTCACACCTCTGGGCGCTCTGTGTGTGTGTGTGTGTGTGTGTGTGTGTGTGTGAGTGTGAGTGTGAGTGTGAGTGTGAGTGTGAGTGTGAGTGTGAGTGTGAGTGTGAGTGTGAGTGTGAGTGTGAGTGTGAGTGTGAGGTCTCCCCTGAAATGTCAGGCCGTCCAATCAGAAAGCCCCTCTCAGATCGGTGACACCTGCCCTGTACAGGGTACCGCGTCGTGTTGTGATGTCGGGTCCGTGAACCGTGACATTTGTAACCGCGGAGGGTCCTTTGTGCAGAGTCTGCACTCTGTCATACTCAGAGCTGAAGCTGAAGTGTGTTCACACACACTCCCTGTCCGTCTGTTCCTCAGGCTTCCGCCATAGAAACCCCCCCCCCACCGGGGATTCTGGGTATTTCGTGCGGCAGTGTCACCGGCCATGACAGCAGACGGATGTCTGTGTCGCCGTGGTGACGGCATGTTACTCCCTGCATGCGTGTGTCGGGGTCGGTGTGACTTGTGTCATGTCATGACGGTTACGTGCTTGTGTGCTGACTCACTGCCCCTCGTTCCGTGTAATAATTATTTGGCAGCCGCTCTTATCCAGAGCGACGTACAGTTGATTAGACTAAGCAGGAGACAATCCTCCCCTGGAGCAATGCAGGGTTAAGGGCCTTGCTCAAGGGCCCGACGGCTGTGCGGATCTTATTGTGGCTACACCGGGATTAGAACCACTGACCTTACGTGTCCCAGTCATTTACCTTAACCACTATGCTACAGGCCGCCAAACCGACTGTGTGGGACACAGCCCGCGCGGTGAACTTGACTGTACCAGGGTGCGGATGTCTCCGTGGCGACGGGAGGGCTTGCAGAAGTGCTCATACCCCCCCCCACCCAGCTCTCAGTCAAAGCGACATGGCTCTGGCAGTCGGAGGGTTGCCGGTTCGATCCCCCGCCTGGGCTGTGTCGAAGTGTCCCTGAGCAAGACACCTAACCCCTAAATGCTCCTGACGAGCTGGTCGGTGCCTTGCATGGCAGCCAATCACTGTTGGTGTGTGAGTGTGTGTATGAATGGGTGAATGAGAAGCATTAATTGTACAGCGCTTTGGATAAAGGCGCTACATAAATGCCAACCATTTACCATCAAAGCCTGACACTGCCCACCAATCAACAGGAGACACAGCAGCTTGAACACGAGGGAATCAGGGAGGTCTTCTCTCGGGATGCAAGATCTTATCCCGAAATGGCCGATATGACTACAGGTTTTTGTTTTAGCCCAGCACCACGACACCTGATTCAACTACTTACCTAATCACAGCCTTCAATCATGTACTTGAGGAATAGAACCAAGTGAGTTCGTGCTGGGCTTAAACTGAAACATGCCCCCACACCACCCCTTTTCCATTAAGTTTGGACACCTCTTGTCCTTGGCTGGCTTTGTTTATGTTTAATGTAGATATCCATGACCGGCTTGCAGAAAATCTGGAGTTTTTAAAACACTGAGAACTCAATTAATGAAAGGTTATCTGCCACCTGGGTAGATATAGCTCACTCCTGTTCCTGACCTGTGGAATGTGACCTCCGGTTCCTGACCTGCGGATTATGACCTCCCCTTGCTGACCTGCGGATTATGACCTCCCCTTGCTGACCTGTGGATTATGACCTCCCCTTGCTGACCTGTGGATTATGACCTCCCCTTGCTGACCTGTGGATTGCGTTGGGTTTGACGTGCTCGAGTGGTGCTCATTTAAACACACCTGAGCCCTCTGCCTCCAGGGCGTTGCCACAGCAACAGGTCCGGTGTTGATTTAGAGGAATGGGGTCACAGATCATTACCCTCCTCTTCGCCCGGAGTGCAGCGGACTGCCAAACCAATCCGTGCGCTTCAGATGATGTTCCTGGCTCGAATTGATACGGTTAATTAAAAAAAATAATTGATCCACCAGTATGAGTAAGCGGCCACAGCGGTTGGTAAGGGTCAGCTCACCTGTGTTTCTGTAAGGGTCAGCTCACCTGTGTTTCTGTAAGGGTCAGCTCACCTGTGTTTCTGTAAGGGTCAGCTCACCTGTGTTTCTGTAAGGGTCAGCTCACCTGTGTTTCTGTAAGGGTCAGCTCACCTGTGTTTCTGTAAGAGTCAGCTCACCTGTGTTTCTGTAAGGGTCAGCTCACCTGTGTTTCTGTAAGGGTCAGCTCACCTGTGTTTCTGTAAGGGTCAGCTCACCTGTGTTTCTGTAAGGGTCAGCTCACCTGTGTTTCTGTAAGGGTCAGCTCACCTGTGTTTCTGTAAGGGTCAGCTCACCTGTGTTTCTGTAAGGGTCAGCTCACCTGTGTTTTTGTAAGAGTCAGCTCACCTGTGTTTCTGTGCATCGCCAGGCTGAAGGCCAGGTGTTATCTTCGTAACCTGTGCGTCTCTCTTCCGTTAATTGTTTTTTTTAAGCGTCTACTGCCGCTCACCGGTTGCGTAGCGGTTCTCAGATTTGCTGACCGGGTCGCTGCGTCTGCAGGCTCTGGTCCCTGTGAAGGCTCTGGTCTCTGTGAAGGCTCTGGTCCCTGTGAAGGCTCTGGTCCCTGTGAAGGCTCTGGTCCCTGTGAAGGCTCTGGTCTCTGTGAAGGCTCTGGTCCCTGTGAAGGCTCTGGTCCCTGTGAAGGCTCTGGTCTCTGTGAAGGCTCTGGTCTCTGTGAAGGCTCTGGTCTCTGTGAAGGCTCTGGTCCCTGTGAAGGCTCTGGTCTCTGTGAAGGCTCTGGTCCCTGTGAAGGCTCTGGTCCCTGTGAAGGCTCTGGTCCCTGTGAAGGCTCTGGTCCCTGTGAAGGCTCTGGTCTCTGTGAAGGCTCTGGTCTCTGTGAAGGCTCTGGTCCCTGTGAAGGCTCTGGTCCCTGTGAAGGCTCTGGTCCCTGTGAAGGCTCTGGTCCCTGTGAAGGCTCTGGTCCCTGTGAAGGCTCTGGTCTCTGTGAAGGCTCTGGTGGGGAGGGAACCAAATGCTCAGGGTTTCGAGTTTGTGTCTCATTAATAACAACGCCTGATGCCTGATTTTCTTTAAAGGTACAATAGTTAATTTCAGACTTCTAGCAGTCAAGCGAGGAACTGCAGCAACAAACACGCTCGAACCACAACACTGTTTAACCCTCCCCCTTCTCTGTGAACGCGCTGACATTGAAACCCCATTGGCTGTGGCAATTAGAACCTATTTTCAACCAACAAGCTTGAATTATTGTACAGCTGTACGATGCATTGGTACAGAGTGCTGGCCCGTCAACTGCATATTTTGAAACCAGAATTTGACGACTATAAACACAGGCAGAGGGTGAGTCAACATATCAGTGAGCCTTTTTTAATGATAGGAAAGGATTTACAATGGTTTTGTAGCAATGTTTTAACACAAAAATCTTACCTATTGTACCTTTAATGACTTTAGTAAACCATGGCTAAGTGTTTATGGTGCTCACGGAGACTGATGACGATGACAACCACGGGTGAATTGCGTCCGACTTTCACCGACCCAAGAGGCCCGCACGGGAGGTGCCTCGTTCCGAAGGAGATTAAAACTTGGCAGCGGTTGTTGATAATTAAAAGACGATAAAATTAACAAACCGTCCCAATCCCAACCGTGTGGGTGTCCTGGGCAGTCCCATCGCAGGTTTATTCGGGGCGTGAGCAGCCTGGGCCGAGACGCTGGCTGACGCACACGGACGTGTCAGTAATCCTTACGATACGGAATAAAACCTCCGGGAAAACCCACGATTGGAGAGGCAGCGCGGTGGAGGCAGCGGGGTGGAGGCAGAGCGGTGGAGGCCTCGCGGATGCTCCCTCGCGGATGCGCCGTCTCGGAGAGGGATCTGATGGTGCGCGCGCGGCTCTATTTCTGGAGCTCTGGAGAACTTTCACGACACGCTGAGGGGAAGGCCATCTGGCCGTTTCTCTGCTCTGCTGAAAGGTCGTGTGAATAACACTCCCGACTCTCAGCTGTGTGAGGCGGCCTGCTCTTATCACAACCACGTCAGCAATATTGACCGAGTTTAGTGCACTCGCTTATACACACACACACACACACTCTCTCACACACACACACACACACACACACCACACACACACACACACACACACACACACACACACTCGCATACACACACACACTCGCATACACACACACACTCTCTCTCTCACACACACAGACACTCGCATACACACACACACACACACACACACACTCGCTCCCTCACACACACACACACACACACACACACACTCGCACGCACACACTCTCGCTCCCTCACACTGACACACACACTCACTCACACACTCACACACACACACACACACACACATACACACACACACACACACACACTCACTCACACACACACATACACACACACACACACACACACACACTCACTCACACACACACATACACACACACACACACACTCACTCACACACACACATACACACACACACACACACACACTCACTCACACACACACATACACACACACACACACTCACTCACACACACACATACACACACACACACACACTCACTCACTCAGTCCCTCTTATGGAGCACTTAACACAGAATTGAACATAGCTTCAGAACACTTAACTCTTCTACAGAGTACTTAACACTTTCACGCAGCACTTAGAATGGCTACTGATATCTTACCACCGTTACAGTGAGCTAGACGACTGTTCTCAGAGCTCACGCTGTATCTGTGGTCATTGGGCCTGATCAGCACCAGGTGCTGGTGGTGCCCCCGGGCCTCGCCCCCACGCCCCAAGGTCACGCCACCCTTGTGCGTGACGCTAGCCCTTCACTCCCGCTCTCCTCCTGGATTTATGAACTGTGGAACGACCCCCCCCCCACCCCCCAGTCAGCCCTGCGTGCGGGCGCCTGACAGGGGGAGATAAAGCCTTTCACCTCTCCACGACCTGCGGGCTGACAAATCATTTACCTCCACGGGCCGGAGGAAGACGCACGCCCGCGGTCTCTCTTATTGGGTCCTTGGGTTTGACCCTTGACCTCCCTACCTCCGTCATTAGACTTAATTAGAGGCGGAGGTCGGCCCGGAAGACTTCCATTACCGCAGATTTACGCCGTCGGTCGGTAACCGTCGCCGGGCTAAGTGACAGGGGGATTGATTTGCGAGGGGTTTACCTTCTCCGACCAGACTGGGGAGTTGCCCGTGCGATGGAAGGGGAGGGTTTTTTCGGGCGGGGCTGGCTGGTGTCCTTGGCAACGGGGAGCCCCCCCCCCAGGGAGAGGGGCTGGAGATGGATGAGGCTTTTGGGGTGGATTATTGGGGGCAGGAGATCATTATTTGGGGGAATGAGCCGATTGGAAGCCGCTCGCCGATCGTGGTACACGGAGGAAACATCGATTAGCTCCCGTCGCGTGTGAGAGTTAGCGCCTCCACTGTGTGTGTGAGCGATTCTGTGATTACCAGCATCAGACACCGTGTGTGTGTGTGTGTGTGTGTGTGTGTGTGTGTGAGTGTGTGAGTGTGTGAGTGTGTGAGTGTGTGAGAGTGTGAGAGTGAGTGAGTGAGTGAGTGAGTGAGTGAGTGAGTGAGTGAGTGAGTGAGTGAGTGAGTGAGTGAGTGAGTGAGTGAGTGAGTGAGTGAGAGTGGACATACATGAGTGTGTGTTTTTGCCTGTGTCTGCATGTGTATGATACTGTGCTCATGGATACTGTGTAAGTCCTGCTGCTGGTCTGTATTTAATTCCCAGTGGGGCTATACTTGCACACCTCTACCTGCAGTGGAACAGGACTCTGTGTGTGTTCCTTCCTGAGAACACTGTCACACACATCCGCGGGAACGCTGGGCACGGCAAAACACATCTTCTCAACACGGCTGTAGATCCTGTAGCGTTTTCCTTTTCAGTGCACACCTCTGAAAGCTTCCTTTCCTGCAGGAACCGGGCCGTTGGCAACGATTATATCCATTAAGGGGGAATTAAGACTCACTATCAGTGCCTCTGATCAAATCACGTTTCATTAGGGACCTTATTTAACACGAGCAGGGAAACGTAGCATCCATTCTTGTGGAGATTCTTTCTTGTTCCATCTTCATACCGTCATTTCATGGTGGACAATTTGATATCAATAACGGAGCGGTGCTGCATCTAGCCTCTCCCGAGAATCAGAATCCAGCTCACTTTGCTTGACGATGTTTCCCTTATTTCTGTTGAGGGCAATGTCAAAGGTCAGAGGTCAAAGGGCTTGAGAAATATCACTGCCGCTACTGTACGTCAGGTTGTGTCTGTGCACAGCGCTACCTGCCCGTGAATGTCTTCCCGTATAAATGGCGGTAATCCACTGCCTCAGGCTTGTCTAAGCCAATTTCCAAACCAATTTTGGTTCTCTCGCCTGAGACGGGGCTAGCTTGCTAAGCTCATGCCCCAAATATATATATATATATATATTTTTTTTTCCTGTGTGCAATTGAGGAGGGGGAAATCTTTCAGCTGTGCCATCATAAATATTAAACCTTTGGGACATGCAGGATGGTTTAGGCTTAACCCCCCCCCCCTTCCCCCCCTCCCACCAATTACAGGTGGCATTCACCAGCAGCTGCAGGCTGAGGATTAGAGGAGAACGGGCCGTACCATGCTGGGTAAATGGGGGTGGGTGATGAAGCAGGCTGGCAGTGCTGACGTGAGCCAAACCACAGATCCGCTTCCCGAAGGATTTAGAGGAAGTTAGGGGGTGAACTTTAGGCAAGAGGGGGGGTGTTATCGCACAGTGACAGACGTCTGAGAGCGGGGCCCCTGCTGACAGGATATGTGTACCTCAACAAACCAGGGGGCTCAGTTCCTGTGTGGAGGAGGCCCCAGATGTTTGGCTCATCTGCTCACAGGGGCCCCACGTATTCCTGAAGAAAAATCATGGGGTTGGGTTACCCCATCCCAGAGCCCCAAAGCCAGCTCGCCCCCCCCCTCCTCCTTCCAACTCTAACTCTCTCACTCCTGTCTTGCATCTCTTCTCCACCCTACGTCTTCAAATTCATCACTCCATCTTGCATCTATTGACAGGCAGGACACATGTAAAGTGGGAAGTGGCTTGGGTGACCAGATTCCCGTGAGGACCGTGTACGCAATGCATACCTACGGTAATGGCAAATAAAAAAATATTGCTGTGACTAAAATATAGGAGAACCTACACTCACTGAGCACTTTATTAGGAACACATGCACACCTAGCCAGGCTGGCCAAATAACCACAGTGGCATGCAGACGAGCATCTCTGAACACACAACGCATCAAACCTCTAAGTGGATAGGATACAGCAGCAGAAGAAAAATAAGTCTAATAAATACCTAATAAAGTGCTCGCTGAGTGTATATTTTCTCAGAATAAGCTGGATGTGTGAGACGGGGCTGAAACACAGGTTGTCTGGTCACCCCAGAAGTGGCTTTAAAGGGAAGTGGCATTGATGAACTCCCGGATATCAATCTTCATTTGGGTTTCGGAACTGAACGGACCCATCCCTGTTCGGGCCTGAACTGATACCACCTCTGCCCTGCTGTCCGTAATGTGGGGCTGCCTGTGACTGAGAGATTAGGGGCTCGTTGAGTCCTGCTCCTGGCAGTGCTGGGCTGAAACGAGCTGGTTGGGAGGAGGTTTGTGCTGGTGAACGGGGCTCTGCTGGGGCAGACACTGGGGCAGGCGCGGGGGCAGATGCTGGGGCAGTAAAGGTGGCTGTGCTCGATAATCTGATTAAAAGAGTGGGCTTGAGCGAGTCTGGGCCTCCTGTGGACACCCAGCCCAAAATACAGATATACAGGAGGTCCTGCAAGAGAGGGACTGTGTGTGTGTGAGTGTGTGAGTGTGAGTGAGTGAGTGAGTGAGTGAGTGAGTGAGTGAGTGAGTGAGTGAGTGAGTGAGTGAGTGAGTGAGTGAGTGAGTGAGTGAGTGAGTGAGTGAGTGAGTGAGTGAGTGAGTGAGTGAGTGAGTGAGTGAGTGAGTGAGTGAGTGAGTGAGTGAGTGAGTGAGTGAGTGAGTGAGTGAGTGAGTGAGAAGGTGATAGAGAGTAATAGACAGAGAGAACCACAGGGGCCCCAGTTAGGGGAGTGTTTTTGTCCCTGTGCCTGTGAGGTACCAGGATGTCCCCGCTCTAAGACCGGCCTGTCCGTGTCTCTGTTTCCCCCTCCTTCCACACTGGAACCAGGCCTGTCCCTGTCTCTGTTTCCCCCTCCTTCCACACTGGAACCCAGGCCTGTCCGTGTGTCTGTTTCCCCCTCCTTCCACACTGGAACCCGGGCCTGTCCGTGTCTCTGTTTCCCCCTCCTTCCACACTGGAACCCGGCCTGTCCGTGTCTCTGTTTCCCCCTCCTTCCACACTGGAACCCGGGCTGTCCGTGTCTCTGTTTCCCCCTCCTTCCACACTGGTACCTGGGCCTGTCCGTGTCTCTGTTTCCCCCTCCTTCCACACTGGTACCCGGGGCTGTCCGTGTGTCTGTTTCCCCCTCCTTCCACACTGGAACCCGGCCTGTCCGTGTCTCTGTTTCCCCCTCCTTCCACACTGGAACCCGGGCTGTCCGTGTCTCTGTTTCCCCCTCCTTCCACACTGGTACCCGGGGCTGTCCGTGTCTCTGTTTCCCCCTCCTTCCACACTGGAACCCGGCCTGTCCGTGTCTCTGTTTCCCCCTCCTTCCACACTGGAACCCGGCCTGTCCGTGTCTCCGTTTCCCCCTCCTTCCACACTGGTACCCGGGCCGTGTGTGTCTCTGTTTCCCCCTCCTTCCACACTGGAACCCGGGCTGTGAGTGCCTGCAGAAGGTGGCCCTCCGCTCGTGTTGTGTTAATTAGCTACAGGAATGTCTCTGCCCCCCCCCCCCAGGGGGTGGGGGGGGGAGCTGGCACAGGCTCCTCTTTTATTAAACGCCTGTTTCCAGGAAACATGCCACCTGTCTGTTTGCTTTGGGCTTACATGTAATTCATTCACTTATTTATTTATTTCGGTGGAAGAGGAGGGGGAGGGGGTGATCTGACACGTGGGCTATTGTTGCGTGTTTCGGGGGGCGGGGGGGCGGGGGGCGGGGGGGGGGGGTGTGAGGTGCAGCAGCTGGTGTCGGTGGTGCGCTAAGTCACATGACCTGCTGCGAGCGAACGGCTCTCACAGGAGGGGGGCCGTCCCACCGCCAGCACGTCGCAGACGTGCCCCGCGGCATTGTGGGAAGAGACACGAGAGGGACGCCTCGGGTTCTGGCTCGGCCCAGAGAGGCACTTCAGCCTCCGGACGGTCTCCGGGCTCCAGACCACACAGAGAGACACGTCTGTGAGACTCGCCCAACTTCCCGCTGCCTACCTCAGTCTGTCGGGGAGGCAGGGGACCAATCAGCATCCAGTCTGCGAGGAGTGCAATGATGTCATTACTACCCCCCTCCCCATCCCCACCCCAAATTGATATGCTATTGAACTGAGATAGAAACGATAGAAAAGAAAAGCAAAAAAAAAAAAAAAAAACACAGCCCAGCTAACACAGCCCAGCCTCTGCTCTTACCTGGCCAACAGATACCAGATCTGGGTCAAGTACGTACATAATTACTTTGGATTCAAGTACGGACTTTATCTGTGCTTGATTGATCTTGCCTGGTGCAATTGAGTATTTAATCGGTTCCAATGCACCAGACAAACTCTGTCAAGCAGAAAAAAAAGGCTTGAACAATTCCGTATTTGACCCAGATCTGGTGCTAATTAATAGGTAATTGCTAGCTAATTGCTAACTGGTGACAGACAGTTCCTGGACTTGGAAAGCCACATCTTTCCCCTTATCTACCCTTCATTTTATCCCGATATCTGCCCAGATATCAACTCCCGATTCTACCCCCATATATCCTCATATCCCACCTTGTATCAACCCCATACTTACCCCAGTATCTGCCCCCCGTCACATCCCTTCTGCCCTGCGGGGCTTGTCCACGGCAGCTGTGGTTACAGTCGACTGCTTCATTTACCTGAATGCATTCTGTGACCGTCCTCTCCAGACACACACACACACACACACACGTACGTACACACACACACACACAGACACACATGTACACACACACACACACACACACACACACATGTACACACACACACACACACACACGTACACACAGACACACACATACACACACACACGCACACATGTACACACAGACACACACACGTACACACACACACGTACACACACACACAGACACACACACACACATGTACACACAGACACACACACATACACACACACACACAGACACACATACACACACACACACACACGTACATACACACGTACGTACACACAGACACACACACACACATGTACGCACAGACACACACACACACACACACACGTACACACATACACACACACACACACACACACACACACCACATGTGGCGTTTTATTGGCTCATATTCACATACCATCTGCATCCTGAAATCGCTCAATAATTGAGCGTAATAAATTGCATTAAATCCGTTACCAAAAAAAGAAGTAGAAGCAGAGGAAGGCTCAGAACACGGGGAAAACGTTTTAATTACACGCCACCACTTCCTGTCTCAGACGGGCCCAGCCTGCCAGGGGAGCACTGAGCTTCCCGCCGTCCGAACGGAGGGAACAAGCTTATTGGAATTCCAGGTGGGAAAACCAGATGTCTGCAGACCAAAGGCAGTCATTTCATGTGTAATACATTGCACAGACAGACCCCCTTTTTCAGTTTCGGTCCACGGAAATTTCAGTAATAATAACCCAAGTAATCTACGAAACAAATTATCTTTCCATCAAACAACCAATTTGGATTAGCGTCAGTCTGCCGCAGTCAGGCGACCTTCATTTTTTATGATTTTTTTTCTTTTTTCTTCCCCAGCCAGCAGGGACCTTTCAGGAAGGTTATTCTGTGTCCCTCGTGGGGAATGAGTTCCATTTTCCTTTTCATTAGAGGGAAATACTTTGCCACATTAATGGTAATTATCAGACACGGAAACTCTGTGACCCTCTGTTTGAAGGGGAGACAAAAAATAATAAAATTGTGCAATGGGGCGGGGACACAATTATTTCCCCGGTAACGGTGTCAGCATTCTGCTGATTGGTTCTAGTGTTCTAGTGACAGAACATCCATCGGAACCCATTTGGATGAGACCCTGGTTCCGTTCCTGAAAGAAAATGATCTCCTTATTGTGACATCACAAACCACCTGCTGCATAGACATCATAACATAACATAACATAACATAATGGCAAGAACAGAACATTTAGCCCAGCAATGCTCGCCTCTTGCTATCAGTAAAGTGTTCCTGCTACTTAGTTTGCCTAAAAGCTAAATAGTATCTAGCACCGTATCAAGCCTGGTCTTGAAACCCCCAGCGTTTCTGCCTCCGCTACATGTCCTGGCAAGCTATTCCACACGGTGACCACTCTCTGTGTGAAATACTTCCTAATATCTGTGCTGAATTTATCCTTTGCCACTTTCCATTTCTATTCTATAAAGTGGACGGAGCTTTAACCTGTACAGCGTTGTACACAGTAATTAATGGCAGGCTATTCATAGGACCCAGTGAACAGGGCTAGCACCAGGACCTGACATCTGTGCACAAGTGGGTCAGGACTGTGTGTGTGTGTGTGTGTGTGTGTGTAAAAATGGAAATGGGTTGTTTTGAACCGAGCTGGAAGCAACTTTAAGAACCAATTTGGGGACAGTTTGTGGTGGAGGGGGGGTGGGGGGGGTGAGAATTGGCCCAAGGTTATCTGGCCCTGCACAGAGGATGGAGAGAGAGAGAGAGAGAGAGAGGGAGAGGGAGAGGGAGAGGGAGAAGGAGAAGGAGAGGGAGAGGGAGAGAGGGAGAGAGGGAGAGATTGGGTTGCCTCTGATACCCGGCCGAGCAATCCTGCCAAAACACAGATATTAGAGCCACTCAGAGACAGACACACGGCCAGAGGAGAAGGGAACTGTTTTCTGAGAACAGCAGAAGATGGGGAAATAGGTTGGGGGGGAGATTTTCCCAAAAAACTAGTGACTGAAAGCTCAGGCCAGGGCAAAGATTAAAGCAGAATTTTTCATGACTTATTGAGCTGCTTTTTTTTTTTTTTTTGGTTTGTTTTTTTATTTTCTTCCTTCCTCCCTCACTGGCCGAGGTCTGGGTGACAGACACTTTGAAGTTTTGGGGCTTTGATGGTAATAACATGAAAAGCTTTCCCCGTGTTGTTGTTGGGCTCTCTCCTCTGGCCCTGCTTTCTGGGGGGAGAGGGGTGGAGGGGGGGGGGCGGAGACAGCGCTTTCCTTCTGCCCTGAACACGCGCCCTATCAGAGCTGCGTAAACGCTCTCTCCTCCTGCCTCTGATCCGCACCGCACCCCAGAAAAAAACAGGCCACTGCCGTCCCACTGTTCCCCCGCTAACACCGTTTAATGTGCAGCATCAGAGCGGGTGAGGGTTTAATGTGCATGCGGCATCAGAGGGACTGCTGGCTGGAGAAGTGCCGCACTGTCCCGGGGGGGTGGAGAATTGCACGGCCCCCCCCCCCCTGGACTCTTGCCTTCCGCCGAAAAACCAGATTAGGTAGCGGTCTCGCCGCGCGGTGAATGTTCGCTGAATTCTTGATCCTCGTCTCCGCTGTCACTTCTGAAGTTGTGCGTTCACCAAGGGGACAGAGATGCTGCACGACAGCAGAGGCTTCATTAAGGACCAGAATAGCAGGATTTACTGTCTTTTATTCATTCATTTTTATAAAGGTTTGCACCACATTTAGGGCGGGGGGGAAAGAGGGCGGAACAGAGAGATAGAGGGTGCAGGTTTGGGATAGACGGGGGGGAATGGAGGGAGGGATGGAGAGAGCGGTGGAAAGAGGGTGAAGGTTTGGAATAGACTGGGAGAGAGAGAGAGAGGGAGGGAGAGAGAGCATGCAAGTTTGGAATCTAGAGGGAGGGAGAGAGATGGAGAGAGGGTGCTGGTTTGTGTTTGAGGGAGAGAGGGAGATTGAGGACTGGGTGCTTGTTGGAGGGAGAGAGGGAGAGAGGGAGAGAGAGAGAGGGAGAGAGGGAGATTGAGGACTGGGTGCTTGTTGGAGGGAGAGAGAGAGAGGGAGAGAGGGAGAGAGAGAGATTGAGGACTGGGTGCTTGTTGGAGGGAGAGAAGGAGCGAGGGAGAGAGGGAGAGAGGGAGAGAGGGAGGTTGAGGACTGGGTGCTTGTTGGAGGGAGAGAGAGAGAGAGGGAGAGAGGGAGATTGAGGACTGGGTGGTTGTTGGAGGGAGAGAGGGAGAGAGAGAGAGAGAGAGGGAGCTTGAGGACAGGGAGTGGGGCGTTTCGGGTGAGAGAGGGAGAGAGGGAGGTTGAGGACAGGGAGCGGGGCGTTTCGGGTGAGAGAGGTAAGGAAACACAGCCTGGGGCCCCCGGCTCTGCGCTGATCCTCTGTGGCAGGTGCGCACAGCGGGGCGATGATGAAGATCTGAGCGGAAGGCCTTCGTTACCGCCGTCACGGAGACGTCTCGAACCCGAGCCCCCCCCGACCGCGTCTCCCGGTCCCCCCCCCCCCCCCCCCCGACCGCGTCTCCCGCCCCCCCCCCCCCGCTGCTGCCGCTGATGATGTTGACTGCATTACCGCTGCTTTCAGTTTCCCCCGCACTGGAGCTAATTGCGGCGCGGAGCCGTAATGGCGGATTTCGGCGTCTCCCCTCCCCCCCCCCCCGCACTGGAGTTAATTGCAGCGCAGAGCCGTAATGGCGGACGCGTGGAGTGGTGGGTGGAACTGGGTGCTGCCGTGATTAATTAATCTAATTACACTGGTACTGAAATGCACCCATGCCCCCCTAACATGATCCCTTCCCCCCCTTCATCTCCACACACCGGGGGGTAGGGGGTAGGGGGCAGGAGGTAGGGGGTAGGCAGGGGAGCACTCCCAGTCTTGCTGCTGGAGATCCCCTCTGCCTACTCTCACACACACACTTGTGACTAACACTTTTGTGATGCTCTCAGGACCTAAGAATGGGGAATCAGGGGATGTGTGTGTGCTGCTGTTCAAGGTCTCTTGTCTTAGTGCTGTTCCAACTTTGAGTTTTGATTTGATGGAAAGGTGACCCTTTTTAAGGAACACCAAGACAACTTGCTAATCTCGAGTGACATGTTTTAACATGACTTTCTGCTTTTCCCTCTCTCTCCTTTCTCTCTCTGCCTCTCTCCTTCCTCCCTCTCGCTCTCCCTCTCTCTCCCTCTTTATCTCTCTCTCTCTCTCTCTCTCTCTCTCTCTCTCTCAACGCAGGTGGAGCGAGAGATAGCCATTCTGAAGTTGATAGAACACCCACACGTTTTAAAGTTGCACGACGTCTATGAAAACAAGAAATATTTGTGAGTATAATTTTATTTCATATGCGTACTTACCTGTTCCCCTTTCAAGCAGTGCTGCATTATGTCTGGAGGAGAATTCAGATTAGAGTCAGGTTCTCAGAGCAGCAGAAGAACATACTCCAGACGGCCTAGTAACATGATGGCATGGCTATCAAGCCAGGGGAACAAAGAGCTATAAAGAGCTATCGATCTAACTCTGTTCCGAATATAGCATTGCATAACATAACAGCATAGCACGGCATAGAATGGCATAACATAATGTAAGATTGCACGTTGCTCTGGATAAGAGCGTCTGCCAAATGCCCATTAATGTAATGTAATGTAATGTATAGCATAACATAACCTAGCATAGCATAGCCTAGCATAGCATATCATAACATAACATAGTGTACTCTTGCATAACATAACGTACACAGCATAGCATAGAATGTCACAAAGCAACTCAACAACAACAATAACAGACAGTGCTCACCAATTTCATTCAAGTGCACCTAATGCTTAGTTTATCTCGATGCGAGATGGCATTGTTCTGCCACTACTAATTGACCTGGCAAACGCTGTTTGCTCTGATGAAAATGGCCAATCTGAGCAGGTTATTGAGGAGCTAACGGAGATGGAGCTCCAAAGCAGCATTAATGATTTAAGAAAGGCCCTCGTTTGGTCATGCCTAATTGAAAAGTCGTTAATGCGAGACGGATTGCAGTCCTGTGAACACCGCAGTAATGTACTTAACGTCAGTCAGCTGTCTATTGCTTTTCACAAATATTTGCCATTGCAGGAATTATATCTAGATTAATTTAATCAGTTTTTTATTTTTTAAATTTTTTTTGGCGAAGGGGGTGTTGTTTATTTTTCCACCACTCCCATCTCTCCGAGGGATTAGTTGCTTCCCGGAACACCCTCGCGCACTTTGCCTAAACCGGCAAACACGAACGAACAGGATTTAATCACCTGTGGCCAATAACTCTCCCGCGTCTGATGGACGACGCTTCGCCGTGAGCCTTCCCTGCACTATTAAGCAGCGAGGAGTGTATATGGCGTCTGCGCGCTGTCATAAATATGTGCGGACGGACGTGTTCACGCGTGCGCTGCTGAATATATCACACCGCCCCGGCCCAAACGTCCCCCCCTGCCCGCGCAGAGTCTCTCTGCTCCGTCCCGCGCGCTGTAATAGCGCGCCGGAGCACGACTTCGCTTCATATTTAATATATACATTTAAATATGCCCGTGGCACAGATGAATTGTCACGCTCTCCTGTGGAAGTGTTTGGCTGTGTGCGAGGAGAGGGCCTCCCCGCTCACAAATCACGTTTGACTCCCTCTCTCCTGATTTGAATAGCGTTGACGGGTAATCGCTTGAGCAAATCCGTTAATCTGCAAATGAATCAAAGCCCTTTCTGGAGGGAGGGAGGGAGGGATGGGGGGGTTTGGGGGGTTTGGTTGGGGTGGGTTGGGGTGGCGTTGGTGGGGGGGGGGGGGGGCTGTCTCCAGAGCAACAGGGACGACCTGTCTGCACAGATGATCTACAGGCCATAACTGCTCCTACAGGGATGAAACAAAGACAGTGAAAAATGGGATATGAACTCTAAACAGGAAGTGCTGATTTTTCAGACCCCTGTTTGAATACTGTAGTTACATTATATTACATTTCATGTTATTTAGCTGGTGCTTTTTTCCAAAGTGACTTACAGCTGATTAGACTCGCTCAAGGGCTTGCTCAAATAGTTGATGTTATAGCCCAGTTCAGAGGTTGATAATTGTTGTCTGAACCTGAGTGTGCGTATACGTGCGTGTGCGCACGTGTGCATGCGTGTGCCTGTGTGTGCGTGAGCCTGCTTGCACGTATGTGCGTTCCAGGGCTAATAATCAACAATCAGAACTGTACACATTGTACTGTCCCCAACGCGGTGGTGGATGTAAAAATTCCCGTTCCGTGTCAAGATTAAAATACAGTCAGCTGGTCACAGGGTCCTGTGTGCATGCTCTGTGCTCAGTGCAGTGTGTGGGCTGTGTGCTTAGTGCAGTGTGCTCAGTGCAGTGTGTGGGCTGTGTGCTCAGTGCAGTATGCTCAAGGCTGAGTGCTCAGTGCAGTATGCTCTGGGCTGTGTGCTCAGTGCAGTGTGTGGGCTCTGTGCTCAGTGCAGAGTGTGGGCTGTGTGCTCAGTGCAGTGTGTGGGCTCTGTGCTCAGTGCAGTGTGTGGGCTGTGTGCTCAGTGCAGAGTGTGGGCTGTGTGCTCAGTGCAGAGTGTGGGCTGTGTGCTCAGTGCAGAGTGTGGGCTGGGTGCTCAGTGCAGTGTGCTCAGTGCAGAGTGTGGGCTGTGTGCTCAGTGCAGAGTGTGGGCTGTGTGCTCAGTGCAGAGTGTGGGCTGTGTGCTCAGTGCAGAGTGTGGGCTGTGTGCTCAGTGCAGAGTGTGGGCTGTGTGCTCAGTGCAGAGTGTGGGCTGGGTGCTCAGTGCAGAGTGTGGGCTGGGTGCTCAGTGCAGAGTGTGGGCTGGGTGCTCAGTGCTGTGTGCTCAGTGCAGTGTGTGGGCTGTGTGCTCAGTGCAGAGTGTGGGCTGTGTGCTCAGTGCAGTGTGTGGGCTGTGTGCTCAGTGCAGAGTGTGGGCTGTGTGCTCAGTGCTGTGTGTGGGCTGTGTGCTCAGTGCAGAGTGTGGGCTGGGTGCTCAGTGCTGTGTGCTCAGTGCAGTGTGTGGGCTGTGTGCTCAGTGCAGAGTGTGGGCTGTGTGCTCAGTGCAGTGTGTGGGCTGTGTGCTCAGTGCAGAGTGTGGGCTGTGTGCTCAGTGCAGTGTGTGGGCTGTGTGCTCAGTGCAGTGTGTGGGCTGTGTGCTCAGTGCAGTGTGTGGGCTGTGTGCTCAGGGCAGTGATGGTGTGCAGGACAGGCAGGGATAATGTGGGGATAATGCAGGCTCTCTTTGGGCTGATTCAGTTTGCCAGTTGGCAGGAGGGAGGGAGGGAGGGAAAGGCATAACATGAGCTGTGCTGGTACACAGCCAGAGGGCAGCAATCAGAGCGCGCAGGAGAAATTAATTTACCTGCTGACTGCAGCACAGCACACCGCCATTAATACTGGATCAGTGGCCACGCCTCCCCTGACATCCCATAGGTTAACGACACTCACTCTGACATCCCATAGGTTAACGACACTCACGACTGCATAAAATAACATGAAACCGTTCAAAGGCTGGATCAGTGGCCACACCTCCTCTGAGATCCCGTAGGTTAACGACACTCACTTTGACATCCCATAGGTTAACGACACTCACAGCTGCAGCGTTAGAACATTAGTTCAGTGGTCTCACAGCTGATTGGTTGGTTGTATCGACGACATCACAATGTGGTGACAGAGGTCTTCCGGAACGTATTGGCTGGTTTACCGGTCATTATAACTCAATCGGTGGCCACACCTCCTCTCGCATCCCATTGGTTGACATTTCCTCAAAAATGTGAAAGAGCAGCAACACTTCTTGTGGATACCAGACTCCTCTTTCACTGAAACTCAGTTCTCTTCCTGTGCCGTTAAGCCTTATGCTTAACTCCTGAACTCAACTGAAAATCTTAGATTGACTTCTGAAGTTCTGGAAATGGGGTTCTGATAATTGCTCAGCGGTTGTTGATTGGAAAAGCCAAGGACAGTCATGAATGAAAAGGGATGGGGCGGTGGATATACTGTGCATGGTTGACTTTGCCACTGCCTTGTTCTGTTCATTAATGTGCTAATCAGCTGCTGGTCTCCGCAAGCTTTCAACTCTCCTCGTTCGTAAGGTCACAGAAGGACCTTTTTCAGGCAGTGGTGATTATAAATAACAAAAAAAGCAATTAGGCTCTCAAAAATGGTGTGTTAATATCCTACTCACCTTTTGTGTTACAATTTGTTTTTGTGTCACAATGACTTCTTTTTTTTTTTTTTTTACACGTTACTGTGTGTGTTACAATGAGAGACTTTTTAAGACAGGCTGTGTTGAAAGTAACACAAATGGTGTTGCCCTTAACGAGACGTGGTGGCGTGTTAAGAATGATCTGTTTTTAACTTCTGTTTTGAGAGCGAGGGTTCAAGGCTTTAAACCCGTTGGAAATCACAAATGATTAGAATGTTCTGAACTGAACACAGTAATGCTGATGGACAATAACAATCACTCCTGGCAATTGAAAGCAATGGAGTTTTGGAACACTGATGTTTGAGAAAACATTCCCAAAAAAAAAAAAATCCTCCTCCTCTTCAAAGGATTCAATCGTGGCTGGAGCTCCTGAGTGTGTGTGTGTGCGTGTGTGTGAGGAATGCTCTCCCTCTTCCCTCCTGGTTCCTGACCCCCTGAAGGCCAGTGAAAGAGTTTAGGATTAGGAGGGGGGAAAAGTCTGGTTCTGGAGCCAGCGATAACGTCCTGTCTGCGTGGAGGTGCCTCAGCCATCCCTCCACTTCAGCCTCTTCCCCGGCCCGATTCTCCGGTTCTGAATCCCTCGGGGTCCGGGAGAGAGAGAGAGAGAGAAACGTCAGTGCGTATTCCCTCTCATCTGCTGTAAATGTGCAGTGCCACTGCTGGAGGGTCATGGGAGTATCTCCGTCAGTGTCAGCAGGATGCGGTCTGCAGCGGGACCGCTCCGGTGAACAGGCCCGGAGGGAGCAGCGGGTCCAGGGCTTGCTGGTTCTTCAGTTCCGTTTGTCTCGGTCAATATTTGATGAGTTAGAAGCCAAGCGGCTGTTCCTTAACGGGCCTGCATCAGGTTCCTGTAAAAGATGTGCCCCTGAGGACTACACGGATTCTTTCGATATGGTTTTTCCACTGTGTTTGTTTATGTGTGCCTGTGTCTGTGTATGTGTATGTGTATGTGTATTTATGTGTCTGTCTTTGTGTATGTGTGTCTGTGTCTGTGTTTGTGTGTGTGTGTGTTTTTGTCTGTGTTTGTAACTGATATCTTTTCCTCCCGTGTGTTCTCCTGCAGGTATCTGGTTCTGGAGCACGTGTCCGGCGGGGAGCTCTTCGACTACCTCGTAAAAAAGGGCCGGTTAACACCGAAGGAAGCTCGGAAGTTCTTTCGACAGATCATCTCCGCGCTGGACTTCTGCCACAGTCACTCAATATGGTAAGTACAATCTCACCCTCCCGTTCTGTCTCTGTATAATTCCTCAGGTAGAACCAGCCTGTGACTCTACGGTCTCACAGATCTAGGGGAGTGCTGCACATATTTGTCCACAATTCACTCAATAAGTCAATCTAGTGTCATGGCTATGCCCCATTCCTGAGACTCAAACCAGCAACCTCCCAGGTATAAACTACTGTTACATCGGCCACAATGCTGGCTTCGTTCCCGAGTTTTAACGTGGCGTTGGATGAGTTTTTCCCCTCTGGTGGTGACCGCGACAGTCTGCTGACGGGGGACCCCTCCAGACTGAGCGTTCCCTCCATGCCAGCGTTCCCTCCACGTAACGCCAGGGGAGCGCTGATGGGAACGCCGGCGTTCCCTCCACATAACGCCAGGGGAGCGCTGCTGGGAATGCCAGCATAAGCACTCTCCATCTGTTCCCCCTGCTCATACACTCACACCCCGGGGCTTTCAATTTCCACCGCACCCGGGAATCAGGATGAAGTTTCTGTGAAGAAGGAGCCTCTTCCACCATCCCCATCACCCCCCGCCCCCCTACCCCCATCCCCCTACTCCAACCACCTCTCTACCTCCACCCCTCTACCCCCATCCCCATCCCCATCGCCCCCCGCCCCCCTGTCCCCATCCCCCTACTCCAACCACCTCTCTACCTCCACCCCTCTACCCCCATCCCCATCCCCATCGCCCCCCGCCCCCCTGTCCCCGTCCCCCTACTCCAACCACCTCTCTACCTCC
>NC_083774.1:4113463-4123463 GCF_963514075.1 Conger conger | reverse complement strand
GCGTTGCGTTGTTTTACTGCTGGAGGAAGTGGCACTGGAACATCTCGTCTGTGCGTGAAGTGGTAACCCACTCAAGCTATTTCTGGTACCCGAGTGAGAACGGGGCCCGCGCTGTCAGTGGCCCCCAAGCCTGGGGCCGTAATGCAGCGGAAGTGACTCTTAACTTTCGGTAATGGACTTCAAGAGCTCACGTTGACATTAAGGGCTCGGGCGGTGATTCACTGGAACAGGAAATGACACGTCTGTGTTGCTCGGCCTCTTTTAGGACAGAGACGGAGTCGTCGTGAAAAACTGTGCAAGAGCGAGTGCAACTGTTGGTGTGTGAAAAATAAGACTTAAAATAATGATGGATGGCATTGCATCAGGGTCATGTAGCCATTCATATTTTGATAGGCAGGCCATGGTACAGTAAATAAAAAGCAAAACAAATTGGGACTTTTTTTTTGCACTCAGTGCAAGTGCAAGCCTGATGCAGCTTATTTATTTATTTATTTTCGGATGAATAACGATTCTTAAAATTTCCAATATAAAGTTCCTCTCCGAAACCCTGGGGAAAACGGCAGTTATTCAGAGAGAGGAGTCTGTCGTACATCTGAGCGGATGAATCGCACCCGGACGGACGGCGCCGGAAGACGGTTCGTTTCCGTGGATATATCGCCATGGCGCCGGGGCGACCTTCCTCCTCAATCTGCCTGGCGGAATCGGCAACAGGGTCTGATGTCACCGAGAGAGAGAGAGAGAGGGGGAGGAAGAGAGAGGGGGAAAGGGATGGAGATGGAGAAAGAGAGGAAGGGAGAGGGAGGGAAGGAGAGGGAGAGGGAGAGGGAGGGAGACAGAGACAGAGAGTGGGAGAGGGAGGGAGAGAGACAGAGAGTGGGAGACGGAGGGAGAGAGAGAGAGAGAGAGAGTGAGGGAGAGTGAAGGAGAAAGAGGGAGACAGAGGAGATGAGAGAAAGATGGAGAAACGGGGAGGGAGAGAGGGGGAAAGGGATGGAGAGGGAGAGAGGGAGTGGGAGGGAGAGGGAGGGAGAGAGGGAGGGAGAGAGAGGGAGACAGAGGAGATAGAGAGAGGGAGAGAAAGAGAGAGAAAGACTGAGAGATAGGGGAGAGAGAGAGAGAAAAAAAGGTAAATTGAGAGAGGACAAACTCTCTGGCCGTGAGGTTGGTGGTTAGCGGTTAGCTCAAAGCTCAGTGTGACGGGAAGAGTGAGATGCTAACGGACAGGACTTCCTGTTTAAGAATGATTACGGTGACACAGGCCTTTCTGATGTGTCTCCGGGTCCTTTAATGACCCGTAATTGATGCGTTCGCCTTGACAGCTAATAAAGCACCCAGCGGTACTCTGTCCCACTTGTTGTGGCTGGGATGTAGTGTCTGGAGGGCTGTCAGTACCCCTCGAGGTGAGCAACTGCATTTCGACCTACCGTGCTGTTTTTTAGACATGGGTTGGGAGGGATTGTTTGTATTTTAGACTTAAATTCTTTTTAAATAACTTTTTTGGCGAAATAAGACAAATATTGTCAATGAGGCGAGCCCAAGATTTGGGGTAAGATAATTCAACTTGTCAAACAAACGATAAGTTTCTGGCTCTACATTAGATCTCATTGCGAGACTAGGACGCTTCTTAAGACAGACATTTTCGCTGCGCTCCATTTCGGATGGCCTCCCCCATCGCTGCGTCCACAGGTGGCAGCGTCTCATGAAAAGTTCTCCATCTTGTCTGAGGCCTGAAAGTGATTTTCTGCTGCCCTGGCGGTTTCCTAAACAGGATGAAAGGGCGTAAAAGTTGCCCCGTGATGCAAAAAAAAAAAAAAAAAAACATCGCTCGCTCGCTCTCTAGATCAGAGGAAACCTCGTGTCCGTTTTGGGTTTCTACCGGATGATGGCTGCCAGACCTCCGGACGGCGGCCGGTTTCCATCGCGCCGAACGCTGTGTCTGCAGCTCACACAGCTTGACGCCGTAAGAGACACATTTATAATCCGCAGGTGACTGAGGTATGAATGTAGGAAAACAGGTCTGCTCACCCCCCCCCCCCCACACCCCCATTCTGAGATCAAACACGGGGGGAGGCCGCAGCGGGGGCTGTCTGCCTGGCTCTGTGGGGGGGCGGCTGGCGGGGGAGGGCTGTATCAAAGGGAGAGGGATGGAGCGAAGGTGAGCAGACACAGGTGCTGTGTTAATAATGAGCGTGGTTCAGACGCCAACGCCGGGGCCCCACACAGCCACCGCCGGGGCCCCACACAGCCAACGCCGGGGCCCCACACAGCCAACGGCAGGGCCCCACACAGCCAACGGCAGGGCCCCACACAGCCAATGGCAGGGCCCCACACAGCCACCGCCGGGGCCCCACACAGCCACCGCCGGGGCCCCACACAGCCAACGCCGGGGCCCCACACAGCCACCGCCGGGGCCCCACACAGCCAGTGCGCTCGCAGGTATTAGGGGTGGGGTGGGGGCATCCCTCCCCCCCCACCCCACCCCCTAAATAGTTTAAGCTCGGGATGACTTTCAGCTCTGCGTCGTTCACAACAAACTTCAGGTGGAGGAGAACTCACTTACTGCATGACAATGAAACCTGTGCCAGTATTGACTCAACAGCACTTACATGTGTAACGGCACTTATATGTATATATATTGGATTGGCGTTCTGACATTTAAATGCCATTGCTTTGTATTTAACCCCTCTGTCGCTCTCTCTCTCCCTCTCTCTTTTTCTCTCTTTCTTTTCAACTGCCCCTTTTCTCTCTCTCCTGCTCTCTTCCCTCTTTATCCACCCTTGACCTTTATACATTTTTCTTTCTTCCTTTTTGTCCTCTTTTCTGTCTTTCCCTCTCCATCTCTTTCTCTGTCTCTCTATCTCTCTCCCTCTCTCTCTCCCTCTCCTGCTCTCTCTCTCCCTCTCTTTCTCTGTCTCTCTATCTCTCTCTCTCTCTCTCTCTCTCTCTCGCTCCCTCTCTCTCTCTGTTCTCACAGCCACAGAGACCTGAAGCCAGAGAACCTGTTGTTAGACGAGAAGAACAACATCAGAATAGCAGACTTCGGCATGGCCTCCCTACAAGTGGGCGACAGTCTCCTGGAGACCAGCTGTGGGTGAGTGAGACTGTGTCGTGCTATCGTGCTATCGTGCTATCGTGCTGTCGTGCTATCGTGCTATCATGCTATCGTGCTATAGTGCTATCGTGCTAACATGTCAGCCCGCACCTGTTTACTCAAGAGTGTGCTGAAGTCTGCAGCATCTGTGTGGGATTAAACGTGTCACTAGAGCAGAGTAACCTTATTTGTGTGGCTACTGTCCAGATAAAATATTTGTTTTACACTTGAAAAAAGCCTGCTTTAAGAAGTTATTTGTACTGGTGACTGCCTTGCCAAAGCAGATCACAATCCCGAGAAATAGGGTAAAAAAAACTAACAAACAAACCAACAACAAAATGCTGGAGGAGTTTTTTGAGTGGCGCATTGTGGGAATGTGTGTTTGCCTGACACAGTGATCCTTCCCTAGTCTGCATGAAACCCACAGCCCAGTAGGACTGTGGACATTTAACAGTGGAGTTTTAGTTGCTCGGGTAACCCCTCACTGCTCTGTGGCGCCCCCCTCTGGTTGGTTGGGGCTCCTGCAGGAGTGGAAATAAAATGGCGTCATCGACTGCATGCCTCTCTCTGGCTCCCTTGTGCTGAGTGCACGTGCCTTCGCCAATAACATGAGTCAACTGGAGGAGAACCAAGCGAAAGTGCCACAGTGCAAAAAACTGTGATACTGGGCTTACGTCAATGCACTCTCGAAAACGGGCATATCAATGAGAAAAAAACCCAGTCCCACGCCAGTGTGATTCAGCCATCTTTATGGTTTTTCTGGAATGTTTGTTCTCCGTAAGTCATACAATGAGCATATTCTCTCTAGCCGGGGATCTATTGCGTCAAATACATCTAACGTCCGGCACTGCAATCTTAATGCACAAAAAACACACGGCGGAAAACTACAGAGGCTACATTCAATTATCCTAATTGGCGTTAATCTGGAGGTTTCCGATGCTATCTGCCCTAGCGTAGCGGCAAATAGTCCCTGTGTGCTCCTGTGAGCACTGACAGATATTATCTAATCCAAGGGGGAGGGAACAGGGCTGATAGGGGTGTAATAAACTGATGGGGTGTAATAAGTGACAGGGTACAGGGCTGATGGGGGGGTAATAATGACAGGGTACAGGGCTGATGGGGGGGTAATAATGACAGGGTACAGGGCTGATGGGGGGGTAATAATGACAGGGTACGGGCTGATAGGGGTGTAATAATGAGGGTACAGGGCTGATAGGGGTGTAATAACGACAGGGTACATGCTTCAGGACGGCTGTAAACTTCATTTATCTGTGGTGCCTCAGCAGCAGGCGTGGGCCCGATCTGGAGCTTTAGGCAAATGGCTCCTGTCCTGTAGCAGGAGTCACATTTCACCTCTCATCCCTCTCTCTCTCTCTCTCTCTCTCTCTCTCTCTCTCTCTCACATGTGCATACATACACACACGCACTCTCTCTCACTTGTAAGCACACACACACACACACACACACACACACACACCCACACCCACAGAACACACAGCATACATACCCACCCACTCTCTCACCGTGTATGTGTGTCTCTCTCTAAGCGTCTCTGAAGCAATAAAGTGGGCAGTGTAGAGTCATCATTCACACAGAGCCAAGGGCAGTGGCTTCCCTCTGGAGGAGGGGGGGGCGAGGCTCAGATCGCACCACGCGTTATTACCCCCCCCCCCCCCCCCCCACCACCACCTCGCCCCAACGGAGAATCAGCCCACAGCACTCTCCCTCTCTCTCTCCCTCCCTCTCTCTTTCTATCTCTACCTCTTCCTCTCTCTCTCTCCCTCTCCTCTCTCTCTCTCTCCTCTCTCCCTCCCTCCCTCTATCTTTCTATCTCTATCTCTATCTCTCCCTCTCCCTCTCCCTCTCTCCTTCCCTCTCTCCCTCCCTCTCTCTTTCTATCTCTATCTCTCTCTCTCTTTCCCTCTCCCTCCCTCTCCCTGTCTCCCTCTCCCTCTCTCTCTCCCTCTCCCTCTATCTCTCTATCTCTCTCCCTCTCTCCCTCCCTCCCTCTCGCTCTCTCCTCTTTTCTCTCCCTCCCTCCCCCTCTCCTCCCTCTCTCTCTCTCCCTCTCTCTCTCTCCCTCTTTCCCTCCCTCCCTCTCTCTTTCTATCTCTATCTCTCTCTCTCCCTCTCCCTCTCCCTCTCTCTCCCTCTCTCCCTCCCTCTCTCTTTCTATCTCTATCTCTCTCTCTCTCTTTCCCTCTCCCTCCCTCCCCCTCTCCCTCCCTCTCTCTCTCTCTCTCTCCCCTCTCTCCCGTCTTTCCCTCCCTCCCTCTCTCTTTCTATCTCTATCTCTATCTCTCTCTCTCTCTCCCTCTCCCTCTCCCTCTCCCTCTCCCTCTCCCTCTCCCTCTCCCTCTCCCTCCCTCTCCTGTCTCTCTCCCTCTCCCTGTCGCTGTCTCTCTCTCCCTCTCTCTCTCCCTCTATCTCTCTATCTCTCTCCCTCTCTCCCTCCCTCCCTCCCTCTCGCTCTCTCTCTCGCTTTCCCTCTCCCTCCCTCCCTCTCTCTCTCCCTCTCTCTCTCTCTCTCTCTCTCTCTCTAAATGTGATTAGTCACCACGGAGGCCAGGTGCTCAGAGTCCCCTCCGGTCCCGGTCCTGATGCTGCGGATGGTCACTGGTTGCTAAGCGAGGACGGCTGCATCTGCCCGTCGTTTCACAGCAGCTGTGGAGTTGTGTTTTTTTTTGGGAGGGGGGGGGGGGGGGTTGTGGTTGCGCAAGGTCAGCATAAAATCGTGATTCAAATGGAAGGAAAATAGTAAAAACCCAAATGGCAGAAACATGGTGAATGTCGCATTCGAACAACGTACAATAAAAATAACACACACACTCACTTAAAGCCAGAGTGCAGACATTCATTTTAAAAGGGCTTTAAAGACGGACACAGATTCAGCTGCCCTTATCCTTTGAGGAAAGCAGTTCCGCTGGTGAATGGGCCCTGAGAGGCGGTCCCCGCACAGCCCTGGGACAGGGGCCCGGCCCGCTGTCGTAAAAGCACTGTCACGGCGGGGTTTTGGTCCGGGCCAGGCCGTGGAGTCGTAAAAGTGACCGGCGCCGATGGAGCCGCCTCTGTCAGAGGGGCTGGGCTGGGCTGCCTGCTCCGGTTCTGAGCGAGTCGGACCGAGGGGCAGCAGTAAATCTCCCCCGATATGTGTGCTTCACCTGGCTGGGCTGAGCTGAGCTGAGCTGAGCTGGGCTGGGTTGAGCTGAGCTGAGCTGGGCTGGGCTGGGCTGGGCTGGGCTGGGCTGGGCTGGGCTGAGCTGAGCTGAGCTGAGCTGAGCTGGGCTGAGCTGAGCTGGGTTGAGCTGAGCTGAGCTGAGCTGGGTTGAGCTGAGCTGGGCTGGGCTGGGCTGGGCTGGGCTGAGCTGAGCTGAGCTGGGCTGGGCTGGGCTGAGCTGAGCTGAGCTGGGCTGGGCTGGGCTGGGCTGGGCTGGGCTGGGCTGGGCTGGGCTGAGCTGGGCTGGGCTGGGCTGGGCTGGGCTGGGCTGGGCTGGGCTGAGCTGAGCTGGGCTGGGCTGGGCTGGGCTGGGCAGGGCTGGGCTGAGCAGGGAAGGGCTTATCTGGGCGGGGTGGGGTGGGACTGGGCTGGTCTGGGCTGGGCTTGGCTTGGAGGGGGGTTTGGAGCAGAGTGTGACAGTGTGAGATAACTGAGTCCTGCCTGATAAGCAGGCAGATTGTTGGACGCCCGTGACTGAATCTTCAGGGAGGGGAGAGGGGGCGACGCATTCTCCCAGGACCCAGGGGACCCCACCTCACTCACCCTGTGCCCCCCGTAAGGCTTCAGGGGGGCTGTGGTTATAGATCTTTTCCCTGCATGCCTGGGCCTCCTCACCTTTAAGCACAGATATTGACTGCTTTTAATTAAGCACATTAATCTCCCCCCCCCCCCCCCCCCCCCCCCCCCTCTCATCTTCAGCTGGGTGACATCATTGTGCCGCTTGTCCGGGGTGATGGACTGCAGCCCATTTTCTTACCCCCCCCCCCCCCCCCCCCTCCCTCCTACCCCCTACTCCCACATTGGGACACATGCTCAGCTCAGAAAGCCTGGGGGATACTGTTCCTCTCTCATGCCAATCGTGGGACCGAAAAAAGACAAGAACATATTTCAGCTCTGAAAGTACTATTCATCTGTAACTTCGCTTACTGCTACTGCTTGCATCTCTGCCCTCAGAAATGTGTGAAATACTCTGTAAGTTTATTTTCTTTGGGAGAACATAACAGGTATGCTGGGAGTAATTTTCGGCTGGGCACGGGAACGTCTCCCCGGTGTGGGAGCGCTGTAATGAGACTCGGTTCCCCCGTGACGAGGAGTTATCTGCATGGTTTATCTGTGACTGTGCCATACGTGCTGTCTGGGAGAGCTAGCAGGCCCCAGAACACACTGCGCAAATCCCCCTCTCTGCTCATATAAACCTGCTTCTATTCATTATTATTGCTGCCACTGATTTTTCATCTTGTACTTTATTGAAGTGACCGTTTTATTTTTAATCTTTTAGTTGTTGTTGTCGTGCAACAGGCAGTAATCATGTCTAAATCAGTAGATCATGTTTAGTATCAGTCTAAATTCTGTTGTAGCGCAAGTTTCTGGCAATATATTTTTTCCCCTCTAAAAATTGAGTCTTGATAATAATTGGAACTTTGCTTTTATGTACTGCATATATTTAGTAAATAATTTGGCACCCAACATGAGGCAGCGTATATCCAATTTTGAATTAATCCCAACTGTGTTCAAATGAAAATAGCTAAATTGCAGTCTTTACAGAGTAAACTGTTGTGAAGACGCTTTTTTAGAGTAACAGAAGGAAAATTGGGCAAATGAGGCATCTATAATAGCACACAATTAGATGAGCAGGTAGCGGTTGAGGTATTACATTAGCAGATAATCTATAAAATCCAAATGAAGGGATGGTTCAGAGGGGCGGGGTGATGCATCTGGATGTGTCAAGGCACGGGGCTGGAACCAGGAGAGGGACCGGGCTGGAACCAGGAGAGGGACCGGGCTGGAACCAGGAGAAGGGACAGGGCTGGAACCAGGAGAAGGACAGGGCTGGAACCAGGAGAAGGGACAGGGCTGGAACCAGGAGAGGAACGGGGCGGGGCTGGAACCAGGAGAGGAACGGGGGGGGGGCTGGAACCAGGAGAGGAACGGGGCGGGGCGGGGCGGGGCGGGGCGGGGTGGGACCGGTCCTCCATGGTTGAACCCCTCGACTCGGGACACACGGGAGAGTGCAGGCACACAAGTTTCCTCTCAGCTTGTTCCTGTACTCATCACCACTGAAATTTTCAGAGTGGAGTCAAAGGAAGACCACTCATATGCAGCTGGCAGGCAGGCCATGGCGATACTTTATTATTATTCTCAGCTCCTAAAATGGTTTTATAGATATAATCATTCGTCGTCAGATTAATCTCAAGGCCCAAGTCCTCATCTTTGTGGTATTCTTCGCACTTGAAACTGTACTTCCCTCTAGGGCCTTTCAGCACATTTGTCCCTGGTTATTGGTAGGCACTTTGTCGTACCCGCTCTGGATAAAAGCATCTGCCAAAAGCCTATCACGTAATGTAATGTAATGTGTGTTCAATCATTCAGTGGGGTTGCTGTGATCGCCCCCTGCAGGTCAGTGTTGAGACTGGCACCACCTGGATTTAAACCTGGCCGTGTGGCTCATCTATGCACTACAATGTGGTGGTCCTTCAACGAGCGAAAAACAGAAGAAAAGTATCGTACTTCTGGTGCAAGCATTACGACATCAGCACAGTCCCCGGCCTGCTTCCTGATTGGCTAAATCGAGCGGCAATCTGTCTGCATCGCTGCCTGGCAGGGGTTTGCGAGCAGAACTCTGCAATCTTCCTCGAATTCAAAATGGATTCCTTCACCCTTTGGCAGCGCCACTGTCTTCTTCCAGTGGACCGTGTTCCCTCTTCCTACTACAAAAGTGTCAATACCCTGCTATTGACCTTGTGAAACGAGCAGTTTGGCTCTCGCTCACTCCGGTCCATAAACCAGGAGCCGTGCGACGGGCAAGCGGCGCTTCTCCACGACAGGAGCGCCTACAGAGCCCCAAACGAAGCCCCGTCACGCCCTGGATTTCACCCCCATCATCGATTCGCCTTCTTCCCCTCTTTTTTTTTTTTTTTTTTACCCCCCGTTTTTTTTCCGGCGTTTGACGGCGGATGAGTGCGGGGAGAGGGAAGGGAAATGAGCTTTGGAAAATGGCCTTCGCAGGATTGATGTCTGCTGTCTCTCCGCCGCGGGAGTCCCTACGACAGACACATTTTTCCGGAGCGGAGACGAGATTTGTTATTTTGGTTTTTTTTAAATTTAGATTTAATTCCCTCCCCACCACCGGCAAATGGTTTCCATTTTTTACTCGCTTAATGCCTGGTTTCCCCTAATTTCATTTCACTTCTTCTGGAAACTTTGCAAAGTGCCTCATTAGATTGATTCGGCTTCAGTCGCAGACGTTTTTTTTTTGCTGAAATAATGACTTCTGTCTTCAGGCTGGCACCTTTCGGGCTAAAGTCTTAGTTTTGTCTCTGTTATGACGGTTTGGGTGTTGAAAGTGGTCTATGTGTTAGCGCAGTGTCTTAATAATTCAGCTTGCCTGAACCAAGGGCTGATGCTTTGACATTCTGTGTGTGTGTGTGTGTGTGTGTGTGTGTGTGTGTATACAAGCTGTCATTGCTGTGTGATGATGTGACCTTACATCATCAGAAACCACATAGCATAAGTACAGGGAAGACCCCATACCAAACAGCAATATAAATAAAATATGTTGAAAACATGTATTATTCAGATAGAAATATATGAAGCAGCATATTTGAGAGATATATGGGCGAGTGCACTAACCTTATGTTTAATGTATGAAAAATATATGAATCCATACGCTGATGCCATTTTATGATGCGACT
>NC_083774.1:4069887-4109887 GCF_963514075.1 Conger conger | reverse complement strand
ACCGTTTTATTTTTAATCTTTTAGTTGTTGTTGTCGTGCAACAGGCAGTAATCATGTCTAAATCAGTAGATCATGTTTAGTATCAGTCTAAATTCTGTTGTAGCGCAAGTTTCTGGCAATATATTTTTCCCCTCTAAAAATTGAGTCTTGATAATAATTGGAACTTTGCTTTTATGTACTGCATATATTTAGTAAATAATTTGGCACCCAACATGAGGCAGCGTATATCCAATTTTGAATTAATCCCAACTGTGTTCAAATGAAAATAGCTAAATTGCAGTCTTTACAGAGTAAACTGTTGTGAAGACGCTTTTTTAGAGTAACAGAAGGAAAATTGGGCAAATGAGGCATCTATAATAGCACACAATTAGATGAGCAGGTAGCGGTTGAGGTATTACATTAGCAGATAATCTATAAAATCCAAATGAAGGGATGTTCAGAGGGGCGGGGTGATGCATCTGGATGTGTCAAGGCACGGGGCTGGAACCAGGAGAGGGACCGGGCTGGAACCAGGAGAGGGACCGGGCTGGAACCAGGAGAAGGGACAGGGCTGGAACCAGGAGAAGGGACAGGGCTGGAACCAGGAGAAGGGACAGGGCTGGAACCAGGAGAGGAACGGGGCGGGGCTGGAACCAGGAGAGGAACGGGGGGGGGGGCTGGAACCAGGAGAGGAACGGGGCGGGGCGGGGCGGGGCGGGGCGGGGTGGGACCGGTCCTCCATGGTTGAACCCCTCGACTCGGGACACACGGGAGAGTGCAGGCACACAAGTTTCCTCTCAGCTTGTTCCTGTACTCATCACCACTGAAATTTTCAGAGTGGAGTCAAAGGAAGACCACTCATATGCAGCTGGCAGGCAGGCCATGGCGATACTTTATTATTATTCTCAGCTCCTAAAATGGTTTTATAGATATAATCATTCGTCGTCAGATTAATCTCAAGGCCCAAGTCCTCATCTTTGTGGTATTCTTCGCACTTGAAACTGTACTTCCCTCTAGGGCCTTTCAGCACATTTGTCCCTGGTTATTGGTAGGCACTTTGTCGTACCCGCTCTGGATAAAAGCATCTGCCAAAAGCCTATCACGTAATGTAATGTAATGTGTGTTCAATCATTCAGTGGGGTTGCTGTGATCGCCCCCTGCAGGTCAGTGTTGAGACTGGCACCACCTGGATTTAAACCCTGGCCGTGTGGCTCATCTATGCACTACAATGTGGTGGTCCTTCAACGAGCGAAAAACAGAAGAAAAGTATCGTACTTCTGGTGCAAGCATTACGACATCAGCACAGTCCCCGGCCTGCTTCCTGATTGGCTAAATCGAGCGGCAATCTGTCTGCATCGCTGCCTGGCAGGGGTTTGCGAGCAGAACTCTGCAATCTTCCTCGAATTCAAAATGGATTCCTTCACCCTTTGGCAGCGCCACTGTCTTCTTCCAGTGGACCGTGTTCCCTCTTCCTACTACAAAAAGTGTCAATACCCTGCTATTGACCTTGTGAAACGAGCAGTTTGGCTCTCGCTCACTTCCGGTCCATAAACCAGGAGCCGTGCGACGGGCAAGCGGCGCTTCTCCACGACAGGAGCGCCTACAGAGCCCCAAACGAAGCCCCGTCACGCCCTGGATTTCACCCCATCATCGATTCGCCTTCTTCCCCTCTTTTTTTTTTTTTTTTTTTACCCCCCCGTTTTTTTTCCGGCGTTTGACGGCGGATGAGTGCGGGGAGAGGGAAGGGAAATGAGCTTTGGAAAATGGCCTTCGCAGGATTGATGTCTGCTGTCTCTCCGCCGCGGGAGTCCCTACGACAGACACATTTTTCCGGAGCGGAGACGAGATTTGTTATTTTGGTTTTTTTTAAATTTAGATTTAATTCCCTCCCCACCACCGGGCAAATGTGGTTTCCATTTTTTACTCGCTTAATGCCTGGTTTCCCCTAATTTCATTTCACTTCTTCTGGAAACTTTGCAAAGTGCCTCATTAGATTGATTCGGCTTCAGTCGCAGACGTTTTTTTTTTGCTGAAATAATGACTTCTGTCTTCAGGCTGGCACCTTTCGGGCTAAAGTCTTAGTTTTGTCTCTGTTATGACGGTTTGGGTGTTGAAAGTGGTCTATGTGTTAGCGCAGTGTCTTAATAATTCAGCTTGCCTGAACCAAGGGCTGATGCTTTGACATTCTGTGTGTGTGTGTGTGTGTGTGTGTGTGTGTGTGTATACAAGCTGTCATTGCTGTGTGATGATGTGACCTTACATCATCAGAAACCACATAGCATAAGTACAGGGAAGACCCCATACCAAACAGCAATATAAATAAAATATGTTGAAAACATGTATTATTCAGATAGAAATATATGAAGCAGCATATTTGAGAGATATATGGGCGAGTGCACTAACCTTATGTTTAATGTATGAAAAATATATGAATCCATACGCTGATGCCATTTTATGATGCGACTAGGTTTGGAGAATACGAGGTTAATGCATGAAAAATGCATGGCAATTATACTATTGCATTTATTATCTTATGATAAGTTATGTGTGTCACATCTACGTCCAGTGCTATATGGAATATTTTATACAGTATATTTTCTGATATGAAATATGAATGTGTTTTCTTATAAGATAAAGTGGAATTTGGTTTGTTTTTGGACCTGGTATTTCACCGAGGAGTAGTCTCTGTTCCTACCTTCTCTTCATGACTGTGACTTCCACATATTACACAGAGCAGTGGACTGGTGGGCTTGTGCTAGCAGCGCAGGCATGCGTTGACGCTAGCAGCGGAGGCTAGCTGCAAACACACAGACTTGTGCTTGTATTGCTAGCAGTGGAGGCTAGCTGCAAACACATAGACTTGTGCTTGTATTGCTAGCAGCGGAGGCTAGCTGCAAACACACAGACTTGTGCTTGTATTGCTAGCAGTGGAGGCTAGCTGCAAACACACAGACTTGTGCTTGTATTGCTAGCAGTGGAGGCTAGCTGCAAACACACAGACTTGTGCTTGTATTGCTAGCAGTGGAGGCTAGCTGCAAACACACAGACTTGTGCTTGTATTGCTAGCAGTGGAGGCTAACTGCAAACACACAGACTTGTGCTTGTATTGCTAGCAGCGGAGGCTAGCTGCAAACACACAGACTTGTGCTTGTATTGCTAGCAGTGGAGGCTAGCTGCAAACACACAGACTTGTGCTTGTATTGCTAGCAGTGGAGGCTAGCTGCAAACACACAGACTTGTGCTTGTATTGCTAGCAGTGGAGGCTAGCTGCAAACGCACAGACTTGTGCTTGTATTGCTAGCAGCGGAGGCTAGCTGCAAACACACAGACTTGTGCTTGTATTGCTAGCAGTGGAGGCTAGCTGCAAACACACAGACTTGTGCTTGTATTGCTAGCAGTGGAGGCTAGCTGCAAACACACATATTTGTGCTTGTATTTCTGGCAGCAGAGGCTAGGTGCAGACACACAGAATGGTGCTTGTGGCGGTCGTTAATGATGATGGTGGACACATGTATTCTCGCTCTCTGCCTGTCCCTCTCTGCTTTCTACTTCAGATCTGCTGTGATTGTCGAGTGCACGGTGTATCAGAAATGACAGGCGAGGGGGGAGAGAGACAGAGAGAAAGAGATATGAATGTGTGTGTATTTATGTGCTCTTGTTTGTGTTGTATTTGACAGTCTGCAGTGTGTGTGTGTGTGTGTACACCCGTGTTGTTTGTGTTTTTATGTGTTTTATGCTTTGTTTGTGTGCCTGTGTGCTCTGGTATCTGGTACATGCATGTGTGTTTATTTGTGTATGTGTGTTTAGATCTATGTGCTTATCTGTATATGTTTATCTATGTATGTACACTGTCCAGTATGTGTGTGTGTGTGTGTGTGTTTATGTGTGAGTGTATACAGTATATGTATGTGCGTGTGTGTATGTGTGTGTGTGTGTGTGTGTTTATGTATGAGTGTATACAGCATATGTGTGTGTGTGTGTGTGTGTGTTTATGAGTGTATACAGTATATGTGTGTGTATGTGTGTGTGTGTGTGTTTATGTATGAGTGTATGCAGTATATGTATGTGTGTGTGTATGTGTGTGTGTTTATGTATGAGTGTATACAGTATATGTATGTGTGTGTGTTTATGTATGATTGTATACAGTATATGTATGTGTGTGTTTATCTATGAGTGTATACAGCATATATGTGTGTGTGTATGTGTGTGTGTTTATCTATGAGTGTATACAGTATGTGTGTGTGTTTGTGTGTGTGTGTATGTGTGTGTGTGTTTATGTATGAGTGTATACAGTATATGTATGTGTGTGTGTGTGTGTGTTTATGTATGAGTGTATACAGTATATGTGTGTATGTGTGTGTGTGTGTGTGTGTGTTTATGTATGAGTGTATACATTATATGTATGTGTGGGTGTGTTTATGTATGAGTGTATACAGTATATGTATGTGCGTGTGTGTGTTTATGTATGAGTGTATACAGCGTGTGTGTGTGTGTATGTGTGTGTGTGTGTGTTTATCTATGAGTGTATACAGTATATGTGTGTGTGTGTATGTGTGTGTGTGTTTATGTATGAGTGAATACAGTATATGTATATGTGTGTGTGTGTGTGTGTTTATGTATGAGTGTATACAGTATATGTGTGTGTGTATGTGTGTGTGTGTTGATGTATGAGTGTATACAGTATATGTGTGTGTGTGTGTGTATGTGTGTGTGTGTTTATGTATGAGTGTATACAGTATATGTGTGTGTGTGTGTGTGTGTTTATGTATGAGTGTATACAGTATACAGTATATGTGTGTGTGTGTGTATGTGTGTGTGTGTGTTTATGTATGAGTGTATACAGTATATGTGTGTGTGTGTGTGTGTGTGTGTGTGTTTATGTATGAGTGTATACAGTATATGTGTGTGTGTGTGTGTGTGTGTGTGTTTATGTATGAGTGTATACAGTATATGAGTGTGTGTGTGTGTGTGTGTGTTCAGGCAGAGACAGTGGAGGGTTGATCAGTAGCTGTGCGCACAGTGAGCTGGTGGAGCTGTTACTCATACAGAGAGCACTCTGCTCATAAAGCTCACGTTTGGCCGCTCTGTCCAGCTCGTCTGCTTCCTCACGTGAGACATTAACGCCGGAGAACCTCAGAACCCGACGAATGACGACGGCCGTCGTAAAACAAAGACGCGGAAATTAACGTTCCCGTTGAGAGATCGTGGGTTTTCCGCATTTGGCGGGCGGGCGGGCGGGGGGGGGGGGGGGGGGTGAAAGGGAAGGTAACCGAATTAGAATTCCGAATAGGTGCCCCTGGTGGGCACTGAATACGGTGTTTAAATTCAATTAGGTTCCACGGACGGCTGGCGTGTTTTGACAGCCCGCGGTCTTACCCGTGTGACTCGCGCGCGTTTGCGTAATGCGGACCGACGCGCGCGCGCTGAGGAGGCCCGCGTCCGCTCAGGGCCCGGCTCGCATGATCTTACCCGGGCCGCTTTGTGCCCTGAACCCTGACGGCCAATCACACGCCTCCATCCTTATTCATGAACACGTAGCGCGCCGCGGACTGCTAACGCCATGCCGTGTTTACAGACTTTTAACCGTGTGATGTTAAAAAAAAGAGATTTTACGATGAGATTATTCAGAGTGGAAGCGAGGGAGGTGGGCAGGGGGGGGGGGGGAAATGTTTTTCTTGGAAATCCCAGAATGCAGTGTGTCAGATTTTTTGTTGTTTTGTTCTCCTCTATGGCTGGTGCTCGGTACCATGTTGTTAATGCTCCGTCTTGGGGCTACAGGTGGGAGTTTGGGGTGGGGTGGGCGTTGTGTGTCGTCTCCGTGTTTCCAGTGTGTTTATTCTACCGATGGATAGCTGGCCATGTTGGCTGGGGGTGTGTTCGAAAAAGAACTTCGGCAGCGAATTGTTGGACACGAATAGTGGATTTCCTGGTCTGTGGTATGGTTCCAGTGTGAAGGATTGGCAGCCAGTCCTGCCTCTCGCCCAACGCATGATAGGCTCCCCACGACCCTGACCCAGAATAAGCGGGTTAGAAGATGGATGGATAATGTTGGGATGGATGGATGATGTGTTCCTAAAAGAGTGACCCGTTTCCTCTTCCTGTCTCCCCAGGTCCCCGCACTACGCCTGTCCAGAAGTCATCAGGGTGAGTTTGCCCCGGCGGCCTTCTGTGAGCTCCCTGTGTGGTGCCTCTGTGAGCTGGGCTAACCTGTGCGTTCTCTTTTTATACCTCTCTCTTTCTATACCTCTCCCCCTCTCTCCCTCTCTCCCTCTCTCTTCCTCCCTCCATCTCCCTCCCTCCCTCTCTCCCTCTCTCTCTCTCTCCCTCCCTCCCTCTCTCTCCCCCTCTCTCCCTCCCTCCCTCCCTCTCTCTCTCCCTCTCTCCCTCTCTCTCTCCCTCCCTCTCCCTCTCTCTCTCCCTGTCTCCCTCCCTCTCTCTCCCCCTCTCTCCCTCTCTCCCTCCCTCTCTCTGTCCCTCACTCCCTCTCTCTCTCTCCCTCCCACCCTCCCTCTCTCTCTCCCTCTCTCTCTCTCTGACAGGGGGAGAAATATGATGGGAGGAAAGCAGATGTGTGGAGCTGTGGGGTGATTCTCTTTGCACTGTTAGTGGTGAGTGTGTCAGCTGACCGTTACCTGGGCTCCTACTGGTCCACCTGGACCTCCTCCCGGCTCTGTATCCATGGACACAGACAACTTCGTATCTCGGTTTTATAATACCTGCTCCATTCATCCCCATTCAGCACTTAACCGTTTGAAGAGCAGGATTTTCACGATGTTCTCTTCTTCAGAAATTCCAGAAAAGTCAGGCTTCTCGAGCACGTGTGTTCAGAGGGTGCTCTTCTTTGGCTTGTCTCCATCGACAACCGCTTTCTAGTTCTTTATAGAACCCTTAATCATCGGTGTTGAAGTGTGAAAGCTCCCGGGCAAAGAACCGTTCTGCCCGAAAAGAACCCTTGAACAAGATAGGGTTCTTATATGTAATCACAGGGTTCCTTTTGGGTCAATTTTCTTTCCCTGACAGTGTATGATTATCTCTCAATTAAGCATAGATTTGAAATGTGATGCACATGAGCTGAGAATGCTCATGTGTGTTAACACGGGATTAAGATAATGTCTGCTGCTGAGCGCAGGCTAATCTGGGCCCATCTGGGCTCCACCGCGTCTCTGACTCTGCACTGTCTGCTCACTCAGGCTGCCCTGTTCCTGGGGCACCTAGCGCAGACCCAGGAAACCAGGTGACGTGAGATAACATCGTGTTTAAATGCTTGAATTGGTCAAATAAGTTCAGAGTCTCTGTGTCTGTCCAGGACCAGGCTAATCTGGTTACCTGGAAATCTGTGCCATGCATTTCGTTCCTGTGTTTAATGATAAATAAAATATTTATTTAGATACTGTATAGTCCATCCATTCTTTTGTAGTTGGAGTATATTTAAGAGTAGACATTCTGCCGCTGTTTTTGGTGAGCATGTACTTATGCAGATGGTAAGTCTTCCGATCAGTTCAGGGCATTCCGACAGGTGGCAGCCCGCCTTGAATTTGTGTTTTTCTCATTCATTTCGAGAACCGCCCACAGATTTCTTGTGTTTTATTTTGTAAATCAATACAATTTCCTGAAGGGTCTCTCCAGGAGGGTTGTTTTTTAAATTTGTTTTGGGGCCTGAAGTGCTGTTGAGTTGAAGTGAAACACCCTCCACGCAGTTCTGAGGGAAATTAGAAAACACTCACAGCGCATTTCGCCGCGCCGCGCAAATCTGCTGTTTCCTTTTGTTCCGTTTATCAGCCAGGGAGTTCCTCCCCGAGTGTGTTACCGAGCCTGGTGGACCCCTGTAATTCTGCAGAAGGGAGGGCTGTGAGCGGTTGAGGTGTGTCGTCAGCGGACAATAATGTGCACGCCCCACCTTCTGGTCCTCCTGGTTGGCTCGATCAATTGAGCGCAGAAAAATATTTGCATCCAAAAAACAATTGCGTATTTGACCCAGGTCAGCTCCCAGATGACATTCAGCTGGCTAATTCTGAGACGGCTAATAGTCTGTACACATTCCCTGTCTAATGTACAACAAAAACAAATAACTGAATAAATATACTGATGGGAGTATTGCGGCCTCATTAACCTCACTGGAGGGGGTCCACTCAATCACTCAATGGCTTGGAATGAACTAATCGAGTGATCTTGCTCTCTGTACTGTAACCGATGTGAGTGGTTAAGATCAATGAGGCATTGATACTGTAGGTCCAAATGTTCCGGGTCCAAGAAACTGCTCTCTCTCTTTTCCATTACTAGAAAAAGGATCAAAACTTGTGCTTTCTAGCTCCAGTGCATGGATGGTCCTCACAGGATAGGGTCGAATGCCAACTGTGGCTATGTGGATTCTGTATATATCCTCTGTTTAGACATAACTGGAATACTTACATTTTTTATGTTGTTGATTTCTTATGACACAAAACTTAATGCTCCTGCTTATGGGACAAAATGCTGTTCTGTATAAAGTCTCATTCTTGTCTGTCAGCAATATTTGGGGATTGGAGGGGGGTACCACATGCTGACGTCCCCAGCGATCCCCCGGCCAGGCCAGGCCCCCCCGTGTGGAGAAACTCTCCATCCACTGCGGCTGTTAAGCCACGTCCTGGCACCATGAAATATTCATCTGCTGCTGTATCAGCCCTGACCCGGACAGGGCCCAGGATCCTGTGTAATATACGGCCTGGCTCTGTTACTGTCTCTGGCTACAGGGCCCTGTGTATACGGCCTGGTTCTGTTACTGTCTCTGGCTACAGGGCCCTGTGTATACGGCCTGGCTCTGTTACTGTCTCTGGCTACAGGGCCCTGTGTATACGGCCTGGTTCTGTTACTGTCTCTGGCTACAGGGCCCTGTGTATACGGCCTGGCTCTGTTACTGTCTCTGGCTACAGGGCCCTGTGTATACGGCCTGGCTCTGTTACTGTCTCTGGCTACAGGGCCCTGTGTATACGGCCTGGTTCTGTTACTGTCTCTGGCTACAGGGCCCTGTGTATACGGCCTGGCTCTGTTACTGTCTCTGGCTACAGGGCCCTGTGTATACGGCCTGGCTCTGTTACTGTCTCTGGCTACAGGGCCCTGTGTATACGGCCTGGCTCTGTTACTGTCTCTGGCTACAGGGCCCTGTGTATACGGCCTGGCTCTGTTACTGTCTCTGGCTACAGGGCCCTGTGTATACGGCCTGGCTCTGTTACTGTCTCTGGCTACAGGGCCCTGTGTATACGGCCTGGCTCTGTTACTGTCTCTGGCTACAGGGCCCTGTGTATACGGCCTGGCTCTGTTACTGTCTCTGGCTACAGGGCCCTGTGTATACGGCCTGGCTCTGTTACTGTCTCTGGCTACAGGGCCCTGTGTATACGGCCTGGCTCTGTTACTGTCTCTGGCTACAGGGCCCTGTGTATACGGCCTGGCTCTGTTACTGCCTCTGGCTACAGGGCCCTGTGTATACGGCCTGGCTCTGTTACTGTCTCTGGCTACAGGGCCCTGTGTATACGGCCTGGCTCTGTTACTGTCTCTGGCTACAGGGCCCTGTGTATACAGCCTGGTTCTGTTACTGCCTCTGGCTACAGGGCCCTGTGTATACGGCCTGGCTCTGTTACTGTCTCTGGCTACAGGGCCCTGTGTATACGGCCTGGCTCTGTTACTGTCTCTGGCTACAGGGCCCTGTGTATACGGCCTGGCTCTGTGTATACGGCCTGGCTCTGTTACTGTCTCTGGCTACAGGCCCTGTGTATATGGCCTGGTTCTGTTACTGTCTCTGGCTACAGGGCCCTGTGTATACAGCCTGGTTCTGTTACTGTCTCTGGCTACAGGGCCCTGTGTATACGGCCTGGTTCTGTTACTGTCTCTGGCTACAGGGCCCTGTGTATACGGCCTGGTTCTGTTACTGTCTCTGGCTACAGGGCCCTGTGTATACAGCCTGGTTCTGTTACTGCCTCTGGCTACAGGCCCTGTGTATACGGCCTGGTTCTGTTGCTGTCTCTGGCTACAGGGCCCTGTGTATACGGCCTGGTTCTGTTACTGTCTCTGGCTACAGGGCCCTGTGTATACGGCCTGGTTCTGTTACTGTCTCTGGCTACAGGGCCCTGTGTATACGGCCTGGTTCTGTTACTGTCTCTGGCTACAGGGCCCTGTGTATACGGCCTGGTTCTGCTACTGTCTCTGGCTACAGGGCCCTGTGTATACGGCCTGGTTCTGACACAGAGCCTCTGCTATAGGTCTTTTATATACAGCCTAACTGGAGCTCAGATGTTAAGTTCACTCACTTTCATTCTCTCTCTCCATCCCTCCCTTTCTCTATCTCTGTCTCTCTCACTATCTTGAGGTTTTATTTAGTCTCAAATTATTCATATGTCCCTCTCTCTCTCGCTCTCTCACTCATTATCTCTATCACTCTCTCTTTCTTGCTGTTTATTTGTAGTCTTGCATTATTTATATTATGTCTGCTTACCCAAAAAAAAACAATGACGCATTTTGCTTGTCACGGAAAGAAAACAAACTGTGGACCCTCACCCTCAAACAGCCCCCCGCCCCCCACCCCCCCCGCCCCCCTCCCCCCTTCCCTCTCTGGGAGAACAGACGGCGGTTTTGTTTTTATTCCTTCGGATGCGCTGGCTCTGTTGAAGTAGTCTCTGGTCGCTTCGCCTGTCACCCGAGCCAGCTTCGATCAGGCCTGTTCGTCTGAAGTGGCCATCCATCAAACGCTGGCATCTGCATCGTGTCAGGAGCAGCGATACACATCTCCGACGTGCCAACAACAACTCAGGAGCAAAGATCATTATCGGGGGGGGGGGGGGGGGAGCTGCTGTGTGTTTACCGTTCTTTACTTATTACTTTCCGTTTCCCCGCATTAAATTCTGCCGGAGAATCTCTTTAATAAGGGCTCCCCAGAGAACCAGAAAGAGCCTTGCCATTAAGTCTCGCCTTATCCATCTCAACAAATGTTCTTTTCCCTGTTCCCTCATGTATTTCTTCTTTTTTCCTCCAAATCTTTAATGCAAAACCTTTTTTTTTGTGTGTGTGTGTGTCTCCCGCTGCACCCCTTCCTCCCACCCTCCAGGGGGCGCTGCCGTTCGACGATGACAACCTGCGGAACCTGCTGGAGAAGGTGAAGCTGGGCGTGTTCCACATGCCGCACTTCATCCCGCCGGATTGCCAGAACCTTCTGCAGGGGATGATCGAGGTGGACGCCACCAAGCGGCTCACGGTCAGTGCCAGGGGTCAGAGGTCAAGGGTCACAGTTCAAAGGTCACCCGGGCAGATGGGGGCCCCCCCTCAGAGCCGGGGTTAGCGCCAGTGATATCCGCACTCGGAGAGCGGCAGGGTCTGCTGGGTATTGTTTTCGACTTAAAAGCCCGAGACCCAGAGAGAAACCAGGTGAACCGAGTTAACTGCCGAATAAACTGCCTCACTTCCTCAAATAAGTGCAGACTTGTAACAAAATCCTGCTCACCCTGCAGCTCTCCCAGGGAAAGACTGAGCACCGGTGGCCTACTTTGACAACAGGAAGGAATGTATTTTACTCGAATTGTTTGAAGCTATTTTCAATTATCCTATAAAATAAAATGTAAAAAATCTGAGCAAGCAAGTTCTTAAAATCGACCCCGGGAAATGTTTTGGGGTGGGCAACCCCTCCCAAGGCTGAGTGATGTGTCCAAACAGAACACCATCCCTGGGTCAAGTTGTGTTAGAGGCCCCTGGAGTGCATTTTCTCTTAATTAGTCTCATCCTCTGTTTCGCTGTCTGTGTAAGTGGTTAAAACCACCTGCCACTCTCCTGGTTTTTTTTCTTCTCCTCCGTTGCTTTGTGTTTGTCCTCGTTTCATCCTGTTTTTTCCATCTCGTTCACCACAAACAACCCTGCGCCCCCCACGGTAAAGGACACCGGGAGATGGAGAGGGAACTGTAAGTAATGGAAGCTGTGTCAGCACGCTCGGAGGAGGAGAGGCGGGCTCGGAGAAGAAGTTTTACACTCTTTGTTCTTGCGCTGTGATTTTGGGAGTCGGGTGGGGTGCTATTGGGGTTTCAGTCGTCCGTACCTGCTGTGTTGTTGGGAGCCGGGCGGTATGGTATAGGCGTTCGAGTGGTCCATACCTGCTGTGATGTTTGGCGGCGGGAGAGTGGTATCAGGCTTTGGGTCACCTAGGGTGCTGGTTCCCTCTGTGTGTGACTGAGGACCAGGGCTGGCTATGGTGCCCTTGAACGCTAAGGATAATGCCCCTCTTTGTCACCCCATCAGTTTGTGTGTGTGTGTGTGTGTGTGTGTGGGGCGGGGGGGCATGTCCACTGAAGGAGGGTGAGATCAAAGTGCTATATCTCCAGGAAGGAAGATGAAAGAAATAAAAAAAGACAAGTCAGGATGGAAGCACTGTCGCCCATGGTGACCTCTGTTGTCCCTAGCGATGCCCAGCCCCTCTTCCCCCCTCCCCATAGCAAAGGGACTCACGGCCATAATGGGATTGGACTGGGAGAGGAGTCTGCTCAGGTATGGGGGTCAAAGGTCAACAGATTCCAGACAGGGTGAGGTACTGCGAAGGCATTAACTCAGTTTCATTCCCTCAGTTTCAGCGTTTTTTGGGGGGATTTTTTTTACACCTTGTTCCAGCAGCGGTAAGCACTGAAAGTCACTGTAAGCCTTGGGGGAGGGTGCTGAAATGTGGGGTTGGGGCAGGGTAGGGACATTGGGGTTTCGGTCCCTACAGGACCCTGGACAAATTGGAAATTACAAGCTTGGGGGGTGGGTTTTCATGACATCACGTCAGGTTCCAGCCAATATGTCTCGCCAGGTCCACTGCCTCCCCAGGCAAAGTCACGCACTCGCACCGCCAAACAGGAAGTACACGCTCTGACATCGCCTGCTCGCCTGCGGTCCTTTAAAAGTCTTTGCCGGGGAAGGTCAGCTGCTACACCGCTGCGGTGTCCGTATAGTTCCAGGCCTGGGTTCAGATTGTATTTGTTTTGGATTTTAATACTTTTCTGAATTTGACTAAGCTTGCCTGGTGCGTTGGAACAAATTAAATCCCAGAAGTGTAAACCCTGCCCATCTTGCTCCTCCTTGCAGACTCAAATGCACCAGGCAAGACCAATAGAGCACAGAAAGGCATTTGAATCCAAAACAAATACTACTTGAACCCAGGTCTGTGTACTGTACTGGAGATACCTTGAACCATTTTGCAGGGCCTTTGTCTCACCCTGCATGCGTGTGCATGTATACGGTCTGTGCTGTACTGTTTATCCAAGCCAATACCGAGGACCTCCTGCATTTGTGGTATTAGTTTAGGTCTAGACCGGTTCAAGGAGCCACAGAGCTCAACAGCGATAATCCAATTCAGCCCGTCTGTTCAGCCATCAGAACCCGTTTTTTTTTTTTTTTTTAATGCCACTTTCTTCCAGATCAAAGGGCCTTGCCTTCCCTGTCAGCTGCGCCCCGGAGCGCAGAGGTGGCGACACGTATGAGGGCTTAAAAGATTATTATAATAAAGCGCTTCTTAATTTCCTGTCGCCGCCCGCGCCTGCTTTCCGTTGCGTGCGTCCCTCTGGCCGCTCGTGGAAAAGGACCTTTCCCTCAGAGTTCCCCGTGTGGCTGTCCATAGTAATGAATTGGATTTGCATGCTGCACTGCGTTAAGAGGACTTATGATTACGGTCTATGAGTTGTGCGTTTTCATTGTGGGTTTTTCCTGAAATTAGCATGCCCGCGTCTCCGCGCGTTAATCAGACGCTGTCAGAAATCTGTTCCTTCTCGACGTGCGGCGGGGCTGGGAGATCCTCGACAGCGTGACGAAATTGGGAATTAATTTAGTGGCTCGTTTCACACTTGCGATGTGCACATTTTCGATGTTTTTTTTTTTTTTTTTTTTTTTTTCTCTCCAGAATGCTTTGTTGTCCTTTGGCCATTCGTGCGGATCTGGGGAACGTGCGTCTCGTATCGCGGCGCCCCGGAGAATCTATTGCAGTGCGCCCTCTACAGGCCGAGTGGGACACAACGCGCTCCCTGCAGCAGGGATCTTCAAATCACATGCAAATCCAGCCCTGGTTTTCTTTTCTCCTGGGTAATTAATGAAGCAATTAGTGCTGCTGATTGGCCAGACTCTACACACCTGACTCCCAGGTAAAGGGAGGGTGGAAAGCCAGCAGTTCTGGGACTCTGTTTTGAGGAACAGGGTTGTGCAGACCCCTGTCACTCTCTCCTACAGAATGTGGTACTGCGTCAGTGTGCCCCTTTAGATAGTTTGGTCTCACGGAGTGTTTCTCAACCCCAGTCCTCGGGACCCACTTGTCAGAAGGTGTTTGCTGTAATCAGGAACTCACACAACTGATTTAATGACTGAACCAATCAAACCGCCAGAAATGCCCTTGATTAGTTAAATCAGGTGTGTGAGTTCCTGGTTCCAGTGGAGTTGAGAAACGCCGGTCTAACACACACACCCGCTCCACGTGTGCCTCCCTCTGCCTCCACAGATTGGAGGGGTTTAAGTTTTGCAGATCAGTCCCCTCTCCTGCATACTGATTGTTGATTAGATTGTGTGCACCCCCACACACACACTCACACACACACTCACACACACTCGTACGTTCTGCCACGCTGCGTCTTGATTACCTCCGCACTGACATGATGATTGATGGTGGGACGGGGCTGGTGTAGACTTCCGAAGTTACCCCCCGGTGGGTAGGAGACAGTGATACAATTCAGGGGGGGGGGTCTCGTCTCATTCGATCCTACCCCCCCATATCTGTACACCTGGGTACTCCTCTCTACCAGTACAGTAGCAGAGCTTTGTGGCTTTTGTCTTTGGAGCTGTCACAGAAGAGAAGGTGCCTGTGTGGTTTTGGGTGGGGTGGGTGGGGGGTGGGGGGGCTCTGCGGAGCCTTAAACCCCTACCTGCTCCAGTGACAGATCAAACACGCCTGTCGGGTTACGTGGGAACGAGCAGTGCCCCAGAACCCTTTAGCTGCCGTCCCAGTTGGGTTGCCTTCATTCTGTCTTATTGTCGTGCGGTGTATTCATACTTCTGCAGCGCGCTGTTGATTACCCCCCGTGGTGGTAATGTACCGCCCGCTTCTGTTAGGCTGTCGACGTGCGCACGTCTGACAGCAGCTACGCGGAACAAAGCCATCGATTGATTGATTTGATTCGGCGTTTCGGGCTGAGTTACTCCGGGCCTCAGAACTGGGTAGTGCTGCTCTCGTGGAAGGACTGCGATGTTTGTCTCGTGCCTCCAGCTCATCAATAAAGGGCCCGGATAAAGAATTGGGGGTGGGGGGGTTTTAGTAGTTGGAGGCATTTGCATAGTGTGAAGGGAGGGTGTTTTTCAATCCACAATCGCTGTGTCTGCGCTACAAAAAAAGCTGATGTTGATTCAACTCAAACTGAGTTAAGTCCAATATAGAAAGAATGCACACTGTCAGAGTAAAATCTGCACTTTCAAAGTTAATTTGTGATGTTGTGATGCTCCTACTATACAGTCATCTCACTGTGGAACGTTTAGCCCTTTGAATGGCACATTTTCCAGAATGTTCTTTTCAGAATTCTCAGTCTAGAACTCCAGCGCTTTCAAACACTGTACGCAGTGGTGATTGTGACATCAGCATTAGTGTGTTCAGTTGATAATGTTCTAATCATATATCTGTGACCTCACACCGTTGAAGGAGGGTCACAGTCTTCTGCTCACAAATATGACGGACATTAAACAGCTTTCTGCCATAACTAAAATATATTGTGGAGAGGGAGGGAAGACGGATAAAAAGACAAAACTATAAAAATGTGACCTATAAAAATATGACCTTGGATACTTTGTAAGAAAAGCTCTTTATAAATAAAGTTCTCATTCCCGGTACGTTGTTGCGGGACTGTGTCGAGTTGGAGGGTATGTAACTTGGTGGGGTGGGGTCAGGCCGTATTCTGAGTTAATGTTAAACACACGGGGGCTTTGTGCAGCTATCTGCCGAAATGACTCTGAGCTCGGCTTTCCGCAGGCCGCGGGGAGCCCGATCAGTCAGAATTACCCGGCGTGTCAGGTCAGCTCTGATAAGACCGGCCGTAATGGAGCTAATAGACATTCCCTCTCCTCCGTCGGAGAGCGCCGGTGTTATCACTTCCTCATTCTGACAGTCCCAAAATGGAGCGGGCGTGCGCCAAACCCAAACCGGCCCCGGCCCCCTCCTCCCAACCCCCCAAATTTACACTCTCTCTTTCAGAGATAGAACCGGGTCAAATTGCCTTGGTTTCAAATACTTTTCTGCGCTCAATTGATCTCGCGTGCTGCGACTGAGCCAGCCGAAGGGGACCAGGAGGCAGGGTCTGTGCGTTCTCAGAGTATGTCATAGGTTCCAGTACTCAGAGATGCTCAGTGAAGTGCAGAAAAGTATTTTGAATCCAAAACAGCTCTGTGTTTGACCCGGGACTGTTTCAGACCAGAGCTGGGTGTTCCTCATTTCCTCATTTTTATCACAAAGCGATGTACAGTTGATTAGACTAAGCAGGGGCCAATCCCCCCTGGAGCAATGCGGGGTTAAGGGCCTTGGACACAGAAGTGTTTTAGCGGACGGTGTTTGGACACAGAAGTGTTTTAGCGGACGGTGTTTGGACACAGAAGCGTTTTAGCGGACGGTGTTTGGACACAGAAGTGTTTTAGCGGACGGTGTTTGGACACAGAAGCGTTTTAGCGGACGGTGTTTGGACACAGAAGCGTTTTAGCGGACGGTGTTTGGACACAGAAGCGTTTTAGCGGACGATGTTTGGACACAGAAGCGTTTTAGCGGACGGTGTTTGGACACAGAAGCGTTTTAGCGGACGGTGTTTGGACACAGAAGTGTTTTAGCGGACGGTGTTTGGACACAGAAGCGTTTTAGCGGACGGTGTTTGGACACAGAAGTGTTTTAGCGGACGGTGTTTGGACACAGAAGCGTTTTAGCGGACGGTGTTTGGACACAGAAGCGTTTTAGCGGACGGTGTTTGGACACAGAAGCGTTTTAGCGGACGGTGTTTGGACACAGAAGCGTTTTAGCGGACGGTGTTTGGACACAGAAGCGTTTTAGCGGACGGTGTTTGGACACAGAGTGTTTTAGCGGACGGTGTTTGGACACAGAAGCGTTTTAGCGGACGGTGTTTGGACACAGAAGCGTTTTAGCGGACGGTGTTTGGACACAGAAGCGTTTTAGCGGACAGTGTCTGGACACAGAAGCCCTGACCAATCAATGACCGCAGCCCTGATACTAACCAGTTCGTTTCCTTTGATCTTGAAACGGCTCACCCCAGCCACAGCGCCTCAGAGTACCGCGTCTCTCTCCCTCTCTTTTTTCATATTCGTTTATTTTCTTTCACTCTTCCCTTCATCATTTTTCTCTCGTTTTTCTTCCATTGGCGTCAGCTCTGGATTTCATGGGACCGGCATGGGTGCACTATCACAATATAGCCGCCATCTTCTCCCATTGTTTTTAGAGAGGATATTGTCTGTGTTTTATCTCCGATGCCTTACCCCTGCCTCTCTTTGTCTCTCTTTGCCCCAACAGTTAGAACAGATCCAGAAACACACGTGGTACATGTGAGTATTTCTACACCCCCCCCCCCCCCCCTCTCCTGTGTCTGGGGATGATTAATCGCAGTAGGGGGGTGGGGGGGTGGGGTGGGGGGGTGCACTGGCTTTGTTTTTGCAGTTTTTTGCTGTGGATGGGTAGGGGGTGGGGTGGAGTGAGAGAGAAACATTTTGTGTATTTTCAATAGGCTGTCATATGTGTCTGAGACAAACAAGCTTCTTCAGGATCATCTGTACTGAAAAATCCTAACTTGTTCTTATCCACATTGGTTCAGACATGTTTGCTGAATGTGAAACGTTGACTTGTGCTGCTGTTCTGGGCGTGATTGTGTGCCGTTGCTGTTTGGTCCTCCCACCAGCGGGGGCAAGAACGAGCCGGAGCCGGAGCAGCCGGTGCCCAGGAAGGTGGCGATCCGCACGCTGCCCGCGGCCGAGGACATCGACCCGGACGTGCTGGAGAGCATGCACTCGCTCGGCTGCTTCAGAGACAAGAACAAACTGATGAAGGACCTGCTGTCGGAGGAGTGAGTGACAGGGGGGCGTGGCCTGGGTGGAGCGGGCGGGGCCAGGGTGGGGCTGGGTGGAGCTTAGCTGGAGCTGGGCGGGGCTTGGGTGAGCCGGGGCGGGGCTTGTGTGAACCGGGGCGGGGCTTGTGTGAAGCCAGGCATGGCTTGTTTGGAACTGGACAGGTGTTGGGTGGAGCTGGGCTGGACTTCGGTGGTGTTAGATGGGGCTTGGGTGAACCGGGTCACGGCTTGTGTGAAGCCGGGCGTGGCTTGTGTGTTACTGGGCGTGGCTTGTTTGGAACTCAGGAGGCCAGGAAAGGGGGGGGGGGGGGGGTAAAGCTGAAATAAAATCAGTGTTCATCGAAGCATTTAAGACAATTCCTCAAAAGCCTGCTCAAAAATAATGTGTTCTGTATTAGTACCCTCACTGGCAGCAGACAAACGGCAATAAAAAAAGGGATGAATCAGAAAATTCCCTCACTCTCGATATCATCACTCCAAACCAAGTGCTGGATGTCTGTTCTTACCCTGGAGCGAGAATGTTCCTGCCACTGTTTGTATCGGGAGAGGGCTTTGCGTTCGGAGAACCGGTTTGTGAGTTTGTTAGTTCTGTTCTGCTTGCCTCGGTCCCTGCAGCCCTGTAGCCGGGCGCCGAGGAGCAGGCTCTGGAACCGGACCGGCCTCTCCCAGGAGTGCCCGTATATCATCTCAAAAGTAGCCCAATTACCCACCGCTCTGTATCTGTGACTGCAGCGGCCGCCCGCTGATGGATGGCGCGTGAGTTCCCCTCCCGAAGCGCCTGAGCGCCGCTCGTTCCGGCTCTCCGTCCCGGGGCTTGTGTTAAGCGTGCTTAACGCGGTTTGGGAGAATAACCTCGCCGAGTCTTCCCTCCTCGCTGGCTGCTCGAGCGTAGCTACGGCGGACTCGTTAAGCCCTCTCTCTCTCTCTTTCTCTCTCTCTCTCTTTCTCTCTCTCTCTCCGCTCGACGTTTTTCAATCTGCCGGCGTGGCTGGAGTCCAGTCCACCCCCGTGTCTGGAGCGTAGTGGTTAAGGTGCATGGCTGGGGCACGCGAGGTCGGTGGTTCGATCCCCGACGTAGCCACAATAAGATCCGCACAGCCGTTGGGCCCTTGAGCAAGGCCCTTAACCCTGCACTGCTCCAGGGGAGGATTGTCTCCTGCTTAGTCTAATCAACTGTACGTCGCTCTGGATAAGAGCGTCTGCCAAATGCCAATAATGTAATGTAATGTAATGTAATGAGTCCAGTCCACCACCGGGTCGGGTCATCGGGCAGAACCGCACTGGGACCGACTGCACCACACTACGTCCACACACACGTTCCTACACCCCAGCATGACCACTCCGCTCTGCCAGCTCTGGTCACCTTGTGGTCCCCTCGTTACGAGCAGCAGGTGGTCGAGCTGCTCATTCACACACCTGTTCTGGTTCCTCAGTGGTGGAATGACCGGCCTATCGTGGTCAGCACAGTAGAATCCCTCCCGTTATTTGGACACAGACTGAAAAGACACCTTTTCAGACTGGACCTTAGTCCTCCCTTCTGATTTATCCTCCCCATTTCCCTCTTCTATACCCTAAAAAAAGAAATAAAATCTTTCACTGTTGTTTAGGTTTATGACTGGGCTTCATGCAAGTGTTTTGCTATTCATTAATTTGATGCTTGAACTTGAATTTATGCGCTTGCAAGTCTCTTTGGATTAAAAGTAGCTGCTAAACTAAAATGACTAAAATGTAAAAATGAGGCTGCTCTTCTTCCCAGCTTTTCTCTCTCTCTCTCTCTCCCTCTCCCTCTCTCTCTCTCTCAACCGCTACAATGAGCTATTATTGTAAATGTTTATTATTGTACTGAGAATCTGGGTTACAGGAAATTAACTGAAATGCAATTCATGAAAATGTTCTGTGTGTAATTTTCAATTCATAAACCTAATTTCAGTGTAATTCATGGATTAACTGAATTTGAGTGGAATTAGTCCCAGCTCCTCTGAGTTTCCTGTGCCATACGTGGTTATCGTATGTTCAGATGGTATTAGTTTCTTCATACGGCTGAAGCTTTGTGTGGGAGGATGACATTGGCAAAGCCATTTCCTCTGACGGTGTGCTGTGTGCTGTGTGTCTGTCCGTTCTCCTGACCCCAGAGACAATCAGGAGAAGATGATCTACTTCCTTCTGCTGGATCGCAAGGAGAGGTATCCCAGCCAGGAGGACCAGAACCTCCCACCTCGAAACGAAATAGGTACGGAAAAAAAATGACTGGAAGGACTCCTATAAAAGGAACAGGAAGTGACTCGTAGGGAGGGGAAAACAATAGGAAGGGTGTCCTTCAAACTAAACAGGAAGGGGTCTTGCAAAGAAACAGTAAGTGATCCTTTGCAGGTGGTCCTTCAAGAAAACAGGTCGAGGTCTAACCAAGAAAAAGGAAGTTGTCCTATTAAATAAACAGGAACTGGCCCATAGAAAATGTTGAGGTCCTTTCATGAGAAATCACTTTTAAAGGAAAACATAGCTGGTCCACTAAGGATCACAAGAAGTGGCTCAGTTAAGGGGTTTTTGAGGCTCGTTTAGAGAAACACTCGACAGGGTTTGTTCTTTCCTGAACTTTTTTTTTTCCCCTCCCAGGCTCTCTGTTCTCTTATGGCGGGCGTGATTCACGCGCAAAAAGGTCCTGCTACTGGAGGAGCTCTGTAGTGCTCCCGGAGACCCGAGGGCAGAGAGTGCCCAGTAATGGAGTTTAGAGAAAACATCTCAATGTCCGGCAGTCCGTCTCCGAGTAGCGCTCTAAACGTCATCTTGATCGATTCGCCCCCCCTGAAGGGTGACGGTTTAGAGAAGTCGCCCGTTTAAAGATCAGCCTCGTACAAACGCTCAGAACCCCCCACCCCCCCCCAAGAGGCCGCAGGTCTGTTAATTGAACCCCGGCCACTCACTTTGCTGATAAATCATTTGATTGCGCTCGCAGTCTTGAGCGTGAGAGAGACTGTATCAACAGCTCCCTGGGTGCCTCTTCTACAGAACCGTAGAGAATTTCTCTAGAGCCAGTGGTCATCAAATCACAGTCCTCATGGGCTGAGAAGTGTTGGTGTTCCACACTCCCTGTAACCTGGGAGTCAGGCGTGAAGACTGTCTGGCCAATCAGTCGTAGCAATTGTTCAGTTAATTACCCAGGAGAGGAGGAGTTAACTCTAGACTCCTTGAAAGTGCGGCCTGTAGCGTAGTGGTTAAGGCACATGACTGGGACCCGCAAGGTCGGTGGTTCGATCCCCGGTGTAGCCACAATAAGATCCGCACAGCCGTTGGGCCCTTGAGCAAAGCCCTTAACCCTGCATTGCTTGATTGTCTCCTGCTTAGTCTAATCAACTGTACATTGCTTTGGATTATGCCGTTAATGTAATGTAATGGATATATGAGTCAAAACCAAACCCCCCCCGGATTGATCTTGCCCTTTCCCACAGACCCCCCCAGGAAGCGAGTGGACTCTCCCATGCTGAACAGACACGGGAAGAGGAGACCGGAGAGGAAGTCCATGGAGGTTCTGAGCGTGACGGACGGCGGATCTCCGGTGCCGGCGAGGCGGGCCATCGACATGGCACAGCACGGGCAGAGGTACGGACCGCCGGGCCCACGATCCACACGACCCCAAACGACCCAAACGACCCGCATATACCCGTCTGCACCCACCCCTTAGCACAAACAGGCTCACCTGCACCTGTGGTTCAGTTCACAGGACACACAGGACAGGGGGGGTTACAGCACCCCTCCCCTCCCCCACTCACACACTGGAGTTCATAGCCCCAGTGTGAGAGCTACAGAGCTAGGGCATACCTCTGTATCTATGCTCCATCCACTGTCGGTGGTGGGAGGTTGACTTCTCGGTGTGTTATAGCAGCTCTACTCCACTCCCGGTCTGCAGTGGCTGCTCCTGCCATGCACTACGCCGCCTGATTTCCCTCATTATTTCACCACTTTCAGGAAGCAGTGGTGACTGCTGAGCTGGAAACCGACGGGGCGGAAAACGTGTCCGTAAACTGATCATTGGTCTCAGTCCATTTTCAGTCGTTTCCCTTAGGTGACAGTAAAGCAATTAATTCCCAAAATAGTCGATAACATCAGATGTAGCCAGTTCTCCTGAATGAGGCTATTAGGTGCTTAAAAAAAAAAAAAGATTTTTATTTCCAATGCAAAATTGTGTGCATTTTATCAACATTATTTAAAATTATGGATGTTCTCTGTTCTGAAAGCACGCTGAGTATTCATGACAAAGATGCAATGTGCTTGTTTTGTAATTTAATGGATTGAAGCACCAGACTTCTAGTCTTTATTGAAGGCTGCGTGGTTATCCGAGTGGGTGTCTTTTTTTTGCTGCATGTATTTTCAGATGGATTTTCCTGAATTGATTTTATCTCCCTAACATGACGTGACAGAAGAAGCTGTGTGATTTATCTGCCAATGGATTACTCAGATTATTGGCAGTAGCACACTTGTGAATCAATGAAAACGGGTTGAGTCCAATGATCAAGGGAAGCTTCCTGCCCACCAACCACCACTGTCAGGAAGTAAGCTCATTGGTCAAATCTGGTGGTGTAGTCCATGGTTGGAGCAAATACTAAAGCGGGACCGGGAGTTGAGTAGCCCTGATATTTCTCTGACGTGGGCTGAAGTGAACAGGGTTAAGACCAACTACCCTGTATCCCCCCCCCCCCAACCCCCCCCCTCTTTCCCTTCAAATCCTTAAACACTGCCCCCTTTGCTCAATCTGGAATTAGAGTTGTGTCTCATCTGATAATGATTAAATCCAGGGTTCTGTCTATTGGTTAAATCCAGATAATGGTGAAATCCAGAGGTCTGTGTGTCTGGATTGTTAGGGCTGTTTTGATCCTGAATCTTGTGGCTACTTTGCTTCCTCAATAGGTGATTTTATTGTACATATGGTTGCATGTGACCTAGAAACAGCTGCTTGTTCAAGAAGCAGTCTACACGTCCTCCTGAAGGAGAGAAGTCCTCTACAGTATGTTTGACAGTAATTTAGTCTGAAAGTGTAAACTGATTGTAAAATTTTGAGGGATGTTCTGAGGTCAAGCTCTACATATCTAACCCCCATTGTTTTCTCTCGTGCCCATTGTCAGTCTGATCCGGAAACCTGATCTGTCATTGCCATCTTTTGTTGAGTTTTCACCTTTTTTTATTCTCATACTTTGAGCACCAGTAATAGATTCCAGTGTTGGAATATTGTGGTAGATCTGAAAGCATAAAATAATGACAGAACTAGGTTTATCTGTCCAAGTTATAATCTTGTGATTTTCCTTTTTGGCTTCACGGTGAATGGACCTAAGTTCAGTATGGGCTGCACTACTGTAATTGTCCCGGTATGCCCCAATATCCGGAAAACCGGGAAAAACCAGAAAACCGAGGCTAGGACAGCTTCCCGGAGCGTTTTGGCACGTGGGTAGAGGCGGAGGGTGCATTCGTGACTGTGTCCCCTCTCACTTTGTCTCCCGCTGTAGTAAGACTGTGTTCAGTAAAAGCTTGGATATCACTGAGGCCAATCGCAGCAGAGAAGAAAGGTATTCGCTCCTTTTCCTCTCCTCGTCCCCCTCTCCGTGTGTGTGGCTCAGAGATGCAGTGCGGCTTTTCCCGACGGACCGACGCCGGAGGCGCGGGGATCCGGCTTTGGTTCCGCCGGTCGGAAAACGGATCGCTCAGGAACGCGAGAAAAACGCGAGCTACGTCAGCTCGAAGGTTCAGGGGCGGGAGGCGGGGCGCGTGTTTTCCCTTTGATGAAAAATGCAAAACAACGGCTCGTTTAAATTCACCCGGGTTTTCACGCCGGTTATTATTATTTTTTAAACCCCACGGCCTGCGGTTGGTGGAGCCGTTAGTGAGGTGTTCTTTAGTGCCTCTCTCCTCGACCCCCGTCTCCAACCCCTCCTCTCTCTCGCCGGCGTTCTTCCCCTTTCCCATGATGCACCTCTCTCTCCCACGCCTCCCTGTCGCACAGTGGCCAGGTGCAGCTGAGTTCCCCCTGATGTCAATTTCATTTCCATGGGAATTTTTCTCATATTTCATATTGTAGCATGGGGATTTTCTAGGTAGCACTGCTGCCTCACAGCAAGGAGGTCCTGGGTTCGAATCCCCGTCGGCCGGGGCCTCTCTGTGCGGAGTTTGCATGTTCTCCCCGTGTCTGCGTGGGTTTCCTCCGGGTACTCCGGTTTCCTCCCACAGTCCAAAGACATGCAGATTAGGCTGATTGGAGAGTCTAAATTGTCCATAGGTATGAGTGTGTGAGTGAATGGTGTGTGTGCCCTGCGATGGACTGGCGACCTGTCCAGGGTGTATTCCTGCCTTTCGCCCAATGTATGCTGGGATAGGCTCCAGCCCCCCTGCGACCCTGTTCAGGATAAGCAGGTTAAGATAATGGATGGATGGATGGATTTTCTATCCAGCTTCGGTCAGTTGTCCTAAGATTATGAAAGCAAGAAATGTTCCCCCTCTTCCTGTGAGAGAGAGGGATTGGACCGGAACCAGGGGCTTATTGTCGCTTTTGAAAACTACGGAGCGGCTCGCGATTGGACCGCGTGTAATGCACAAAGTCATTAAGGAGATTTCACAGGCCCATCTGAAGATTAAAACTGATTATATGCAAAGAAAGAGGATGATGGGAATTAAGCACCAAGATGAACACTAACTTTTTGACTGTGCGTAGTTTTTTCTTTGTCCTGGCACATTACTTTCTTAAGTCAGCAGATATTTAAACTGCGCAGAAACACAAGCAAACCCAAATGAATTATTATTTTTTAATTCCGTTTTCACACCAGCTCTCAACACAAACCACATGTAGTTTATTTCTAGAAGATTAAGATTAAATAAGGTCGTCCATAAGAGCGTTGAAAATTGTGAGGGAGACATTTTGGAAAAGCCTCATTGCATCTTTGTCATGTGACCGTGTGACATCACAATTCCCCAGCCCTGTGTTTCTGTGTTTTTCCCCGTCTTCCTCACTGTTCTGTTGTGTGCCTTGTTTTGCGTTCACAGTCTTCCTCACTCTTGTGTTGTGTGCCTTGTTTTGCATTCACACTCTTCCTCACTCTTGTGTTGTGTGCCTTGTTTTGAGTTCTGCATTAAAGGCCCTGGTTTGGGTTTTTGTTTTGAGTTCTGCATTAAATGCCCTGGTTTGGGTTTTTGTTGACCTCTGCCCCTAGTCCCCAGTCCCTTCTCAGATGGGACAGCTTTGCTGCTGTAGGAGTTTAGAGGTTCTGTCGTACGAGAAGGGCTTTGGCAGGTTTTAGGGTTATCTTGTAGAGATGGGCACCCCCTTTCCCACTTCCCTTATTCTCCTTCTTCCCCGGGGTGTGCGGCTCTTTGTTTGCCTTTATTTTGTGGATGTGGCATTTTTCTTTGTGTGTGTGTGTCTGTGTGTGTGTGTGTGTGTGTGTGTGTGTGTGTGTATGTGGGAGACGGGGAGAAAGTGAAAATGTGTGTAATTGTATGTTTGAGGGTGTCTGAATGATAGATTGTGTTTGTATGTGTGATTTATGTGTTCATATGTGCGTTTGAGAAACCCCAGTGAAAGAGAACGAGATGTTTGTGCAAGAATGTGTGTGTGTGTGTGTGTGTCTGTGCGTGTGTGCGAGAGAGAGAGAGAGGGAGGGAGAGAGAGGAAGAGGGAGGGGGAGAGGGAGGGAGGGAGGGAGGGAGGGAGGGAGGGGGAGGGGGAGGGAGAGGGACTGGGATCAACCAGTTAACCTCACCTGTGATACTGAGTTCAGAATTTGAGAATTTACAGTGGGAGATAACAGTGTTTTGGTCTTAAAAATCAAACAATTTTTGGACAGAATTAACCTCTCTACTAACATTTTGATGGTAGAAATGGCTGCAGTTTATGGAAGTTTGGTTTATGTAGTTTGTCTCGTTTCATATTACCCCGATATATTCTGCTGAAGAATTCTACAAAGCGTGAATAATGCGGAGGATTTAGAGTTCTGTTTCCTTTTGTTAGGAGGATCCGGTGTTAAGTAGAATAAAAAATGTCTGGATTTTCTTAAGCTGAAGCATCTATGTACGTGTAATATATTTAAGTGTGATTTACTGCTTCACTTCTCCCTTTTAACAAAAAGCAGTACATCTACGGGCAATTAAACTTTAAACCTCATTAAAACGGCCGGTTCCCGGAGCCCAGCAGAGCGTGTCTGGAGTAGGGGGGAGCGGGAGAGCGGGAGAGGGGGAGAGGCGGAGAGGCGGAGGTAAAGACAGACACATCCGAGGTTAATGAAACAGAAATGAGAAATGAAAAAGCTCCGCAATTTTATCAATTTCGTTTTGTTTTGGTGAGGCGTTGGGGGGGAGGGGGGGGCGGTATCAATATAGGGTGCGGTGATGCGTTTGCCGTTTCCCTGCCGCTAAACAAACTCATTAGTAATCTGCCCCGTGCGTGAGCTTGTGGATTGTGTGCTGGACCAGTACTGAGTGTGTGCGGTTAAACTGGGGGGGAGGGGTGTGTGTGTTTGGGGAAACTGGGCCTTTTGAGATCACCCCAGAAAAGCTTCTGCGCCTCCCTCACCCAGAGCCCCCAAACTTCATCCACACCCCCCCCCCCACCCTGAGAGCTCCATGTTTTTATATATTTTAACCCCCCTGTTTTCGTCTGTTGGGTTTTGTTTGGTGTGACTCCGCACACCCCCCTCCCTCCCTCCCCCCCCCCCAGTGCTCCGCCAGGCTAACAGAGGGCTTTGCAGGCACCTCCAACACCGCCATTAGTTCCGGGAGAGAGGGGGGCCGCTGCTCCAGAACTGTCTGGTGGGAACCGGAGCGTACTGAATCATCCTGCAGCTTCTCAGGGACACAAAAGGGGTCCCAAAAAAAAACATAACCCTCGCCGGCTACGCCACCCACGTCGCGTATGCAAATTAAACGCTTCCCCGGGCTCTTCCACCCCTCACCTGCGGTCCTGGGGTGCCGTATCACGGGCCCCGGGGCCCCCCCCCCCGAACCGGCTGTCTCCCGCTCGGAAGCTGAATGAGGCCAGGCCCCTGAATCCGCAGTCTGAGAACTCTGCGTCCATCAGTGGAGTTTCCCCTTTGAAGACGCCATCTGTCCGCACTCCTTTCCCTCAGTCTAATCTTGGGAGTGCAGAGAAAAAAAAAAAAAAAAAGAGAGAGAAAGTCATTTAAAAGGCAGGGCCTGTGTGCCCCCCGGGGCTGAGCTGATTCTGTCTGAGCAAACAGCCTCACCCCACCCCACCCCACCCCGCCCTCCACCTCTTTCACGTACTCCTCTATCCTTTCGGACGCAAGATCCCTACGTCAGCCATTGACATCAGCGCTTATGAAGGAGTTATACGCTGTAGCTCTCATGTTGAAATTACCATGTCAGACGTTGTAAGAGAATTCTACAAAGCAGGAATAATAAGGAGGATTTAGAGTTCTGTTTCCTTTTGTTCGGAGGATCCAGTGTTAAGTAGAATAAAAAATGTCTGTATTTTCTTAAGCTGAAGAATCTATGTAAATGTGTGTGTGTGTGTGTGTGTGTGTCAGTCAGTCAGTGAGTGTGTGTGTGTGTGTGTGTGTGTGTGTCAGTGTGTGTGTGTATGTGTCAGTCAGTGAGTGTGTGTGTGTGTGTGTGTGTGTGTGTGTCAGTGTGTGTCTATGCCTGTGTGTATCAGTGAGTGTGTGTGTGTGTGTGTGTGTGTGTGTGTGTGTGTGTGTCAGTCAGTCAGTCAGTGAGTGTGTGTGTGTGTGTGTCAGTGTGTGTGTGTATGTGTCAGTCAGTGAGTGTGTGTGTGTGTGTGTGTGTGTCAGTCAGTGAGTGTGTGTGTGTGTGTCAGTGTGTGCCTATGCCTGTGTGTGTCAGTGAGTGTGTGTGTCAGTGAGCGTGCTGCTCTCTGCCTGCCTCACACTGCTGCTCCTGCCCCCTCCCCCCCAGGTCTCGGTCCATCAGCGGAGCCTCCTCTGGCCTCTCCACCAGCCCCCTGAGCAGCCCACGGGTAAGTCCCCCCCCCTGCACCGCCCTGCTGCTACGCCCCCTACTGGCCGCACTGCCCGCGACACGTCCTCACCGTATTCCTTTTCATGTCAACGGCACGCCTAGCGATGCCCACCACACTGTGCCAGCCGCCGAAGCCTGGATGTGCTACATCACGTCACATCACATCACAGTCATTTAGCTGACGCTTTTTAGCGACTTACAGTTGATTAGACTACGCAGGGGCTAATCCTCCCCCCCCCCCCTGGAGCAGTGTGGGGTTAAGGGCCCAACAGCTGCGCTGATCTTACTGTGATCTACCTTGGTGCTTGAACCACCATCCTAGCAGGTCCCAGTCAAGCCCCTGAGCCACGAGGCTACAGGCCCTACCATCACTCTGTTTGTCCTTATGAAGGGTAAACGCACTCAGCACACCACACAGTTACGCCCTGCACCTCCACACGAGCTGCCGGAGGCCACTGGAGCGGGCCCGGCACCTTGCTCAAGGTCCCTGTTTTCCGTGAGTACACCTGGGTGCGTTTACAGCGCTGTCGTCCGGGCAATAAAACCTGCAACCTTCAGGCTGCGCCTCCAGGTCACTGGTGTTTACTCTACTGTATAACACGGCCCGCCACACTTCACATAAAAGTGCAATTACAGGCCGGCAGCTTCCTGACCGCGCGGAGCTGGCTCTCACCTCCGTTCGGTTTCTACCGTCTGAGTTTAAAGCTGAATAAAACACAGGGAGTCTGAGGAATCGAGGCCAGCTGTTCTCCAACAATTCAACAATTTCGAATTTTTAAGTGGAAATATAGGTTTCTTTATGAACTTTTGTTTCATTATACTCAGCGTTTCCATTTTCTTTTTTTTTCTTTTTTACAAGAGTAGGTGACCTGAAGTAAACCGATAAAATAAAACTATATAAAGTTCTGCCGTTTGTTCTCCTTCTCTTCAATCTGTCTTAACACGTTAAGATCCTGCGTTCATCCTGGTTCAGTACGATTTGTAGGATCACAGAAATCCGCCGTCGCTGGTGTTGACGGACAGAAGCCGAGAGCGTAAAGTGAGAGTCTAAACTGAGAGTGTGAAGTTTGCGCTTTAAAGGCCGCTTTCCAGCGGGCGGTTCCTGTCTGCTCTCAGTGGCCTGAGACCGGAAAATCCTGCTTAGCTAGCGCTGCGTAACATCCTGCTTTTCAGATTAACACAGGGCCTCGCCCGGTGGTCACAGCTGGCTTCTCTGAGCGGGCTTACCCACCGCAAATCTGCCTTCCTCTCCTCTCCCTGTCTCCCACTGTAAAAAACGCACATAAAATTAAAACGACATCGAAACTAATCCTGCCGCAGTTCCCACATCTGTAGGGGTTATGATTATAAAGTCCACTGTTTTAGTGCCAGAGAGTTTGTTGTTCGAGGTTTTGTAAGTTTTTTTGTTCACTGTTTTCACACATCTTATGTGTCCTCCAGTGCAGTATGCTGATGCTGTTTTTTTTAGTTTGTGTTATTTTTATTTAAATACTCATTAACTACCCAGAACATACACGGCTAAAAGTGTTTCAACGGTGGCGAAATCTAAAGTGGTAACACAGTGGTAGTCCCAAGGGTGATCAGCCTGAAACGAGACACGGGGGGAGGGGCGTTTCCCATGATCCTCTCTGAGAGCGTGCAGTCTGACCATAAGAAGGGATGCCCACCATACCAGTGTCCTTTGCTCCGCCCCCCCACCATCTCCATGGTCCAATCAGCAGCCTCGTTCTTGCCGCCCTGACGCTTCCTGACACTGTCCTGCTTGCTTGGTCCCTGCCAGCAGTTTGTTGTGTTTTTTTTTTTTTAATAAAAAATGAAGCCAGGTCTTTATTTTTATTTTTCGCTGTTGTTCTGGTTCTCGTTGTTGTTGTTTTTATCTGGGTTATTTGCTTTCGAATGCTTTCGCTGTTGTTTATTTTCCTTCACTTTTTTGGCTTTGCCGTGGTCTTGTTACCTTTCTCCGCTGAATGAGCTAACCGCATGTTTTTCTTTTTTGTTTTCCTCCTTTCTTTTCTGCACTCCCACGCACACCGCTCACGGTCTGCGCCTCCACTCATCCCTCATCCCTCCATCCCTCTGTCTCTCCATCTCCGGGTGTCTGTGCGCTCCTCCCTCTCTCGCGCTGCCTCGCGGGGCGGGGCCTGGCTTTGCTGTTTCCGCCATTCGATATGGATATGGATATGGATATGGATATGGATATGGATATGGATATGGATATGTGTGTGTGTGTTACGACACCTGCACTGCCCCCTGCTCGACCCTGACCAACACCCCCCTATCCCACCTATTGATGGTGCATGCCCCCCTCCCACACACACTCACACACATACACACACTCATACCCTCACACACACTCTCTCACACACGCTCTCACACACATACACACACTCATACCCCCTCACACACACACACACTCTCTCTCTCTCTCTCTCTCTCTCTCTCTCTCTCTCTCTCTCCCTCACACACACACACACACACACACACTCTCTGTCACACACACATGCGCACACACACACACACTCTCACACACTCATACCCTCTCACACACACACACACACTCGCTCTCTCTCACATGTGCGCACACACACACACACCCACTCTCTCTCACACACACACACACACACACACACACTCTGTCTCACACACATACAATCTCTCTCTCTCACACACACACACACACGCACACACTCTCTCTCTCACACATGCATGTACACTCACGCACACCCACTCTCTCTCACTCACACACACACTCACACACACACACACTCTCTCACACACACACACACACTCACACACACTCTCTCCCACACACACACACACACACACACACTCTGTCTCACACACACCCACTCTCTCTCACACACACACACACACACACACACACATACCCACTCTCTCACACACACACACACACACACACACACTCTGTCTCACACACACACACACACACACACACAGCCCGTCAGGCGGTTCTTCATCCCCCCCCAGTCCCCCGACCTCTCCTGGTCCCCCAACTCGAGCCCCTCCCACTCCCCGGAGCCCCGCCCCAATAGGACGGGCGCGGTCACGCCCACGCCAAACTCCTTCCAGCCAAAGACGGGGACCCTCCACGCCAACCCAAAGACGCAGACCCTCCCAGCCAAGCCCAAAGTCGCAGATAAGCCCCTCCAGTCGACCCGGTCCAACCCCCTCCCCAACACGGCCGTTAACCTCTCCCCCGCCAAACTGGAGTCCTCGCCCGCGCGCCACCTGCAGCGGAACTCTCCCTCGGTGCCCAGCAGTCCCCAGGTGCGCCGGCCGCCGCTGCCCGTCCCGGCCCAGCTGTGCGCCGTGGTGCCCCTCTCCCCCATCCGGCTGGGCCGCTTCCACCCGGGGCCCGGCAGTGACCACGGCCCCAAATCTATCCCCGTCATACAGGTGACCCCCCACCCCTCCCCCCGGGGGAGCCCCCTCCCCACCCCGAAGGGCACGCCCGTGCACACGCCCAAGGAGAGCCCGGCGGGCACGCCCACCCCCACGCCGCCCCCCAGCCCCTCCATCGGGGGCCTGCCCTGGAGGACGCGCCTCAACTCCATCAAGAACAGCTTCCTGGGGTCCCCGCGCTTCCACCGCAGGAAACTGCAAGGTACTCTGGGGAGGACTCACCCCCAGCTATCCGCACCCCAAACCCCGCTACCCCAGACCAGGGGACCAGCTCCACGGCTGCGTCCAGAACCGCATACTACTCAGACTGCAAATCATACTCAATTTCAGGCTGATTTTCGTTTAAACTTGAGTATGAGTAGTATGAGTAGTATAAATAGTATGCTGAATATGCGATTCTGGACGCAGCCTGCCTCTCTTACTGTCGGTGGTGATATGGCCGCACATGGTAATGTGGTTCTGTTCCCTCTCAGTTCATTCGGTGAGGGAGCGAGGTTCAATCCATTATTGGAAATGAACCTCGCGGAACTTTATGGAAATATTTCGGCGCGTCCCCTAAAGACAAACCGAGGCGCTCCTCCATTGGCCACGTTTAACGGGGCGCCTTTATTCCGCGGCACATTCCGATGAGCAATTATAGGGAGCGGACACACTTCCTCTGGGCCTTCATCGCAAAGTGAAAGACACAAGAAAAGAAAACTCGACAGTCTATGAACTCGGGGGCGATGGTAATTATCAACTGGAAAGGAAAGTTTGAGGATGAACTTTTAGTTGGCTTGAGAAAAAAAATAAAAAAGCCAGGGTTGAAATATTCACATTAGCTTGCAAGAATTATAACCAACAGAAAACTTACTGGTGTTACTTTGGGCGAAGCTTGCACTGATGCTGCTAACGTGGAATAAGAAGGAATATTAACAACAGTACGTTGGCTTCTTCAGGTGCCCTTAATTAGTGTATGTGTGTGTGTGTGTGTGTGTGTGTGTGTGTGTGTGTAGCGTCTTACAATAGGCCATATAAATACTAGAGTTATTTCTGAGTTATGGGCGGCACGGTGGTGCAGTCTTGCCAGTCCTGGGTTTGAATCCCGGTCTGGTCTGTTTGGAGTGTGTGAGTGAGTGAATGGTGTGTGTGTGTGTGTAAGCGAGTGAATGAATGGTGTGTGTGTGTGTGTGTGTGTGTGTGTGTGTGTGTGTGTGAGTGTGTGAGTGAGTGTGTGAGTGAGTGTGTGAGTGTGTGAGTGTGTGAGTGAGTGAGTGAGTGAGTGAGTGAGTGAGTGAGTGAGTGAGTGAGTGAGTGAGTGAGTGAGTGAGTGTCTGTGTGTGTGTGTGAGTGAGTGAGTGAGTGTCTGTGTGAGTGAGTGAGTGTCTGTGTGTGTGTGCCCTGTGATGGATTGGTAACCTGTCCAGGGTGCTTGGATAGGCCCCAGCACCCTGTGACCCTGACCAGGAATAAGCGGGTTACATAACGAATGGGTGGATGGATGGATGGATTGAGTTATTGATAAAGCAGTGCAGGGGAAACTATTGCAAGGACCTCATTAGTAATGCATATTTATAAACCCCACCTTGATTCCCGAATCGACTGAATTGAGTTGGATTCAACCCCAGATCCGATTGAATTGTTTCAGTACACACATAAAAACGTCAGCACCGGCGCCGGGCTAGAGGTGAATCGTAAAACAGGAAATAAATAAAATGGTCCTCACAAAGTTTAATGCTCCCAGGTGAAATGTCTTGGCTGGAGCACAGAGATGACCTCTTGACCTGGAAATGATTTGTCCGCCTGGGGGCTTATGTACTTGAAAGCAAAGAGAAATGTGCCTTTTTCTTTTACTTTTACTTTTATGGCATACACGCATCCCGATCAGGTAGCCTTTCTGTGTGTACAGGTTCGACAGATCTTTCTTTCTATCTGGCTGGACGTACAAAATACAAAATTTAACTAAACAAACACAAAAAAAGAAAAAGAAAAAGGCATTAAAGTGATTAAACTTATTTTAAGCTGAGAATATGTGCATCCTGTACACTGGACACTGTACATTCTGAACTGAACTTTGTTTCTGGAGGAAGTGTGGCAATGAGTGCTTTAATCTGACACCTTTGACCTCTGACCTCTGACCTCTGACCCCTGCAGTCCCCACGCAAGAGGAGATGTCCAGCCTCACCCCCGAGTCTTCCCCCGAGTGAGTTAACCCTCTTGCTTCCTCTACTGTCTTTTTAGCGTGCTGATATCTATTTCAGAGCCGCTGGAACTGAACCTAAAATGACTGCGAATACAGCATACTTTGAAATCTCTCTGGTCAATGTGTAGTCCAGTGACGGAGTGTTGCAGAACGTTTGTAAATGTTCTATCGTCACCCAACGCAGACTGTGGCAGGTGTCCTTGGCAGAAACATACAAATGCACTTGAGACGCACTTGAGAGTGTGAGCCCCCCAAACTTCACCGCATCCAGCCGCACTGCACGTCTCCGGTCACCGCGATGGTCTGTCGCCGTGCCAATAAAACTGGCCTTTAACGGTGGGAGGGGCCAAATACTGGCTGACTGGAATGCTCTTAACTGAACATTCTAAAGCTGATGTCACAATCACTGCTGGTGACTGTGAGCGGTGGAGTTCTAGAATACTGATTTAGAGTTTAGAAGAAGATGAAAGAAGTAAAAACACTTGTAAAAATGCTAAAGGGTTAAATATATTACGTGCGCAGGGCTCTGTACTGTCGACCCACGTGCCTGTGCGTTTACCGCGCTCTCTCTCCCCTCATCGTTCTCCGTGTCCTGTTAGAACATCTGCCTTTGGTGGAACAACAGCTCTCTGCTGGCTAAGGGTGTTGTCAGGGATCGGGCGTTTATGAATATTTCAGTGTTTTACTTCTGGGTCCGTTCTCTGGGGCCCTGTTTCAAAAGCCAAGGCCTTGTCTCACAGTGGAAGAGACAAAAAAAATAACATTTTTATCTTGCTTTTTTTTTTTTGGAATGGCCTGTAAATCTGTTCCATTGCTGCTTTTCATCAGAGCGCTATGCTACCGATACTACTGCTATGATGGCTTCTTCTTCTTCTTCTTCTTCTTCTTCTTCTTCTTCTTCTTCTTCTTTCTCTTCTACTATTCCTTATACGACTACTAATATGAATGCTGCTACTCTTACTAATACGACTACAAATATTACTACTACTACTGCTACTGTTACGATCACAACAACTACTAATACTACTAATTATTCCTGTATTTAGACAAACGTCATTGAGATCAAGATCTCTTTTTCAAGAGCATCAGATACAGCCAAAGATATATCTCAAACACACTTTACCCATAACATCAAGCACAAACAGAAAAGTAAAAAAAAAATTTTTTACGGATCAAAGGGACCTCAGTAACCTGAGCCTGTTCAAGCCTTCAGATCATCTCCATTTTATTTGTGCAGTGCTTTTTTGCAGAGACACTGTCACGTGTCATATTTTAGCAGTCTTCTACCCCTGTCCCGAGCTAATCCCGTTTCCATCTGCTGTGGGACCTTAGGTGCCCGTCTTCCCGCATCTACCCTCAAATAACCTGTTAGACCTTGAAATCGCAGTTAAATTAGCAACATGTGATTACGCACTTGCATTTGATTTTGTGTGTTCCGACTTGGACTTGTATAACTTGTACGCTTGTCTGTGTGTTGTATGTTCTCGGTTCAACTGACGGTCGGGAGAGGGAGGTTTAAACCCTGTAGCGTTTTTATAGCTACTTGAAATTCAGAAGCGCTAATCATTTGTCCTTCTCTTCTCCTTCTCTGGGACAGACTTGCCAAAAAATCCTGGTTTGGTAATTTTATCAACTTGGAGAAGGAGGAGCAGATCTTCGTGGTCATCAAGGACAAGCCACTGAGCTCCATCAAAGCGGACATCGTCCACGCCTTCCTCTCGGTGAGTGTCCGCGGCGTTCCTCCGCTCCGTCGTGGGCTGAAATCACAGCCGGGGGGGGGGGGGGGGGGGGGGGCTTCTTTACTGCGCGTATTGAGCGGCGTTCTCACGCACGTTATCTGATTTGGGGAGCGCTGGAATCGCGGCTAACGCGCTGATTGGCTTCGCCCCCAAAGGTTGGGCGTGTTAGCGAGCGCGTGCTAATACGCCTGTGATTCATATAACAATTCAGTAAAGCGCGCTGGTCTTCGTTACCCTTTCCCCATTTTCCGTGGGTCTGCTTGCATTCTTTCTGGGTCAATAGCGAAAAAATCAACACAGAGCAGCGGCCATTAGCATATAGATGTGCTGCCGTGAGTGCGGTTCGCTGAAGGGCCCTGTGGCCAGCAGCGATGCGAGCATGAGCAGAATTAACCCTGTGAACCTGCTTCAGCCAGTCGGGGAAAAAGTAGTTTCCCTGACTGGGAAGTTTATTTTTAGTCTTTTTAGTTAACTCCCTGCTTTGACTCATTGGGTCTTGGGTATCTCGGGTGTCTTGAGACTCTTTGAGTTGGTAGGTCGGTCAGGTATATATATACGAGGGAGACAACTCCACAGGAAGTGATGTCACGTGTGGCTGAGTCATGTAATTGGCTGATTCAGAGGGCGCTGCCGTCTGGCCTCTGTCTGCAACGCGGGGCGATTTCGGGGGCCCCGCCGTACCCTACGGATCATCACGAGGACAAGCGGGAGCGGAGCGAGTGATTAGGCGCGTGATGTCACCTCCCCGGGGACCCCGGGATGCCAGACCCCGTGTTTCTCAGCGCACTTGAAGTTCATCTGGAGTGACCTGTCGGCGCTGGAATGCGTGGCTGCGTTCCGAAGCCCTTTAAACACTCTGTGCTTCCGCGGCTGCCTAATGGCTCGCTGTTGAATTAGGCGGAGGGTCATTAATTAGCGCAGACTCTTTGTGTCTCGGGCGCTCGCGCGCTCTGCGGCGGTGGAAGGCGTCCCTTTGAAGAGCTCGGTCTCATTGATGTCGGCAGACGGAGGCCCTCTTCATCTCTCCCGTCTCCGTTTCTGGAAGTTAATTGGACGATTGGGGCGAAGGAAACGCGTTCCTTCCTCTGTAGACGGGTTCGTTTTCCCGGGGGCTTCCACGTCGTGGAGTGACCTTACCCGGGTCCTGTGGGAAGCAGAAACTGATTCCGGTGTTTTAAATAAAGGTTCAAAAGTTTTTTAGTCTTATCATTTGATCTCCCCCCTGCTAAAGCTCTACCCGACTGGTTATGGTGTTTGGACTGTTGTACATACTGTACTGTTGCATGGGCGTAAAGACTGCTGTACGGTCGTATCTGTGGGTATCCTGCGATGCAGTGGCAATGTTATACAATTGACAAATCATTGTTGTAACATTGCGAGAACATTTTTTCATGTTCGATGGGTTAAGGTTAATGTACGCTAATCAGTGCAATGCAAAGCCGCTGTAATCTGAATGGTCACGCAGTGCTGGGCGTGTGTGTGTCTGTGTGTGTGTGTATATGTGTGTGTGTGTGTACACACTCAGTGAGGGGTGATGTTGAAGACGAGCTAAAACAGAAGTCAGAGCTGCATGAGCTTCCACGATATGTCATATTTTAAACAAATCTTTCCGGGTAATTTCTGAAGGGCAGGGAGTGGATTTGTTTGACATTGTTAAAAAACGAAGAGCAGCAGGGTGATATCGTGAGGGGGAGCGGTAAGAATGCACATCATAGCATGAAAGGATGTTGATTGCAGGGGACCGGATAGTTGACGGACTTACTTGATCGACCCTGTCGGTTCCATTCTATTTCGATTCACGCCCCCTGGTACGCGATGACATCACAGCCCGTACGGTGAGTTTTTGATTCGTGCTCTCCCGCCCTTCCCCCCCCCCGCACAGATCCCCAGCCTCAGTCACAGCGTGATCTCGCAGACCAGTTTCCGGGCGGAGTACAAGTCCACCGCGGGACCCACGGTGTTCCAGAAGCCCGTGAAGTTCCAGGTGGACATCACCTACACGGAGAGCACCGCCGCCCAGAAGGAGAACGGGATCTACTCCGTCACCTTCACTCTGCTCTCGGGTAACCGTGGCAACCGGGGAGAACCTCACACCCCACCCCCCCCTTCCTCCTCTCTCCCTCTCCCCCTCTCCCTCTCCAACCCCACCTCCCGGGCTCAGCCAATCACGGCGCTGGAGGGATGGAATAAAAGAGAGCGGGAGAGAGAGAGAGATATGAGAACAGGAGAAAGGATATCCTCAGTCTATATAAAGGCCCTGGCTGCGGGAGCCTTTTGAAAGGGCGTCGGGGGAAGAGGGCACTTTTCTGTGGTAATCACAGGGCATTTTAAACCTGCTGGGCTTCAAATGTCAATATAGAGCGGACACTATGCTGCAGGTGTCTGTCCAGAGAGCCTATTTCTATCTCTCTTTCTCCCTCTCTCTCTCTCTCTCTCTCTCTCTCTCTCTCTCCACACCCTTCCAGGATTTACCTGTGCTGTTATTGTGCTCTCTTTCTCTCTCCCTCCCTCCCTCCCTCTCTCTCTCTCCCTCCCTCCCTCTCCCTCTCTCTCCCTCTCTCTTTCTCCCTTTCTCTCCGCCCTTCCAGGATTTACCTGTGCTGTTATTGTGCTCTCTCTCTCTCCCTCTCTCCCTCCTTCTCTCTCTCTCTCTCTCTCTCTCTCTCTTTCTCCCTTTCTCTCCGCCCTTCCAAGATTAACCTGTGGTGTTAGTGCACTCTCTCTCTCCCTCCCTCTCTCTATCTCTCTCTTCCTCCCTCCCTCTCCCCCTCTTTTCCTCTATCATCACAGAGACTGTGCCGTCAAAGAGCTCATTTGCAGCTCAGAAACAGAAAACTATTCCGGTGGCTGTTGCTGTAGTGCATTTCATCAAGGTCCAATTATGCTTCATGAGGCCATTAAATAAGGGGAAAAAAACACCAGGAAAAAAAAAAACTCATTAAATCATTGTATTTCTGTTTGGCCCAATGGTTTCCACCGTGTTGTTTATCAGATACTCGAGTGCCTTTCATTGTGATGTTGTGTTTTATTCTATGTTAAATAGTCTCCCGCTTTGGGAATTATCAGTGAATCAGAGAAACTGTGTCAATGCAATTTGCCATTTTACTGCACCTTTTCAAGTTAGAAGTCAGCCTCCGTAGTTCAGAATCTATTAAATGCACATTTAATGTATTCAGCTTTGTAAGAGCTTGAAATATTATGTCACTGCGTTGGAACTGGTGTTATTTAAACAAGTTATATAGTACAGTCCTTAGCCTGCAGTCACTGCTGCTGTGGTTAGTTTGAACACGCAAACATCCAAAACAGTGTTGTCATGATAGTGTTGTGTTCTTACTCTGGTGCATCCTTAAACTGTGTCACCTGTGATCACACGCAGCTAGCAGGGCGGCCTGTAGTGTCATGGTTAGGGTACATGACTAGGACCCCGCAAGGTCGCTGGTTCGATCCCTGGTGTAGCCACAATAAGATCCGCGCAGCCGTTGGGCCCTTGAGCAAGGCCCTTAACCCTGCATTGCTCCAGGGAAGGATTGTATCCTGCTTAGTCTAATGAACTGTATGTCGCTCTGGATAAGAGCGTCTGCCAAATGCCATTAATCTAATGTAATTTAGTCCACCAGTTGACCAGCCTGTATGGACCTAGTCCAGCAGTGGACTGCCAGCTTACTCTACCAGCTTAACCAGCTTTGTCCAGCGAAAGACCAGTTTTGACCAGCTAGAAGTGTTGAAAAGCATCATGTTTAAAGCAGTGTAGAATGGCAGCGGGTGTTAAGTGATTTTCAGTGTAGAATGGCAGCGGGTGTTAAGTGATTTTCAGTGCAGAATGGCAGCGGGTGATGTTGAGTTATGTTGAGTTATGTTGAGTTATGTTGAGTGGTGTTGAGTGGTGTTGAGTGGTGTTGAGTGGTGTTGTGATGTTGAGTGGTGTTGAGTGGTGTTGAGTGGTATTGAGTGATGTTGAGTGATGTTGAGTGATGTTCAGTGATGTTCAGTGATGTTGAGTGGTGTTGAGTGGTGTTGAGTGATGTTGAGTGGTGTTCAGTGGTGTTGAGTGGTGTTCAGTGGTGTTGAGTGATGTTGAGTGATGTTGAGTGATGTTGAGTGGTGTTGAGTGGTGTTGAGTGGTGTTGAGTGGTGTTGAGTGATGTTGAGTGATGTTGAGTGGTGTTGAGTGATGTTGAGTGATGTTGAGTGGTGTTGAGTGGTGTTGAGTGGTGTTGAGTGATGTTGAGTGATGTTGAGTGGTGTTGAGTGGTGTTGAGTGGAGTTGAGTGGAGTTGAGTGGTGTTGAGTGGTGTTGAGTGGTGTTGAGTGGTGTTGAGTGATGTTGAGTGATGTTGAGTGTCTGCGCTCCCGTTGCAGGCCCCAGTCGGCGCTTTAAGCGGGTGGTGGAGACGATCCAGGCGCAGTTGTTAAGCACACACGACCAGCCCGGGGTCCAGCAGCTGTCCGGTGAGTACCCTCAGCCCCTGCTGCCCTAAAACCACAACCCCCCCGCCCCCACCCCCCCCTGCTTCCTGACACCGCATTCTCCGCATGCATGCGCCACTCCTCCCCCATGGCACAGCAACGCACCTCAACGCACTGCACCCCAACGCACCCCAACGCACCCCAACGCACCCCAACGCACCCCA
>NC_083774.1:4049887-4057387 GCF_963514075.1 Conger conger | reverse complement strand
GGGTTTAACAACTTTATTAGACTCATTGCTGCAAATGGACTGGAATTTAAAAAGGTTTGGGAGGGGAAGGGGTTGGGGTGGTACTGGAAGGGTGGCGGGTGGGGCGGGGGGTGGGGGGGGTTACACAAATGAATGATCTATTCTGTTGTACAGACTGAATATGTTTCTTACGTAAAAAAATAATAATAATAATAATGTCTAGTTGTGACACTATGTTTAGCTGTAGGGCAAAGTTGGAGAAGGCTCCTATTGTTACTTTTTCCCATTTTTGCTTCCAGTATTTTTTTGTTATTTAATAATTTATGCAGTGAATCACTTTGGTTTGATCCTGTAGCAGACGCTGTTAGGTGCGTGCGTCCAGGTTTCTTTTTTTCTTCCTCGTCCTCCATTTTGTTTCTTCAGGGCATTTCTGTTTCCGTTTGTCCTTTTGAGTATCTTTGCTTGGGCAATTCTTTCTGCGGGATTCGGAGGTCAAATGTTCAATACAGATGTGGATATTTTTGTATCGTCCTTATTTATTCTTTTTTTTTTGTTGTTGTTGTTGTTAATTTCTTTATTTTCTTAATTTATCAAGTTGTGACTATTTATATAAAAGAGGATCTGTTAGCAGAGGATTGTATGTTATTTATTACCTTCCTGTGTGTTGGTATCAGGGCTGCACCGATCGGTTCATTTAAAGATTTCTTTCAACTTTGTTATAATTTAACAGAACTATGTGAACAACTACAGAAATGATTTCTCTCTCTCTCCCAGCTTCAACAAAAAAAGATCTTGTAGTATATGTTTAAAAAAATGGTAATTTACCAGTAATTTAAGAATGTAGATTAGCCTCTTTGGGAGGAAATTATCTTCTATTGATATCTGTCAGTTTCATATCATTGTGTGTGTACAACAGCTTATGAAAAAAATGCTCTTGAACCATTTTTCTTGTAAATAGTTGAATTTGGGCGACAAACTTCTGAAAAACAGGAAGGGGATTCCTGCTCTTGCCGTTGAACCTTACTGTGTGTTACTGTGTGCATGTCAGGCACTGGCGTTTCTTTGCATGACCTTGTGCTCCATAAAACCGTCTCTTTGCCCTGACCAGATTCCTCCTGCGTTATTTCAGCACATTTCTTATGGTTTTCCTCCCCCCCCCCACCCCCCCTTTTAAACATCCTCTATCATTCCTCCCTGTCTCTCCCCCCCCTTTTAAACATCCTCTATCATTCCTCCCTGTCTCTCCCCCCCCCCTTTTAAACGTTCCTCTATCATTCCTCCCTGTCTCCCCCCCCCTTTTAAACGTTCCTCTATCATTCCTCCCTGTCTCTCCCCCCCCTTTTAAACGTTCCTCTATCATTCCTCCCTGTCTCTCCCCCCCCCTTTTAAACGTTCCTCTATCATTCCTGCCTGTCTCTCCCCCAACCCCCCAACACCCCCCACCCCCCTTTTAAACGTTCCTATATCATTCCTGCCTGTCTCTCCTTCCTTATCCCCCAACACCCCAACACCCCACACCCTGACACCCCCACACACCCTCACACCTCACACCCCACACCCCCACGCCCTGACACCCTCACCCCACACCCCAACCCCACCACACCCCACACCCCCACCTCACACCCCACACCCCACACACCCTGACACCTCACACCCCACACCCCACACACCCTGACACCTCACACCCCACACCCCAACACCCCCACGCCCTGACACCCTCACCCCACACACCCCCACACCCCAACCCCCCCCACCCCTCACATCCTGAAACCCATACACCTCACACCTCAACACCCCGATGACCCCCCCCCCAACACCCCACACCCTACACCCCAGCCCCCTTACCTCACACCCCAGCCCCAGCACCCTTACTTCACACCCTGACGCCCGCCCCCGGTCCCAAGACCCTGTCTTTCGCAGAGACGTTTACAACAATGCTTCCTCCACACTTTACCTCTTGGATCCCATTTCTCACACAGGCCCAAGAGGACGATTCAGGAAGGGGATTTTCATCAGAAAGAATTAAAGCAATACATATGGTTATCTCCTTCCAATTTTGTACTTTGGAGAAAAAAAAATCTAATAATGATAATAATAATAATACTAACAACAGGCTGGAAAGGAGACTACAAATTATGGTTACTGAGCAGGAAGAATCTTAAAATGTATATCCCCTTGTACAATAACTGTGAGCAACTTCAGTGCAAACGAAATAAAACTCATTCAGTTATGAGCTGTGCGTTTCCTTTTCTGTGTGCAGAGACGGCAGAGTCACACCAGGTCATTAATTCTGCGCTCACACGGATCGACAGCAGATTGGACATTTTGGGATGGTGCGGGGGGGGGGGGGAGGTCGACGGATGGCACAACGGCAAATAATCTACGTTGCCATGGTGATGTTGCTGGGTGATTGTCATATCGAGGGTTTGGTGTACAAGGGGCATACTGTAAGTGACATTTTGGGCCAAAATGAGTTGTGTACTGTATATCAAAATAAAGCTCTTGATGAGATCTATCTACTGAACTACATTGAAATAAAGGATAAAAACCTTGGTTTATTCAAACATTTGTTTTGGCTCTCCTGTAAAATTAGGAAAATGCCACAAACCCTCGAGATAATGCAAGCAGTCCCATCGTAGATACTGCAGGAAAAGGACTATTTCACTTGGTGTAGCTCTTTATCTGTGTTGGGGGGGAGAAATACAACAAAATACATTTATCATATTCTCAAAGTTGTGTTGTGTTGTGTTCTGTCACATCTGGTGTGGAATTCTGTGGAATATAACAGTAAAATCATTTTAAACTCATTGTCATTGACGGCATTACTTGCCATCTTAATGAAATCTGACTGTTGTGCTCCTGTGAGCTATAATGTAATGTCTGCCATCCAGCGTGACCCGTGTGCACACAGCTTCCCATCTCCACCTCCATCTCCACCTCCCTTTCTGCATCTTCATCTTCGAGGAAACGTGTTCCTGTGAAGCCTGTGGCCCACCCAGGTGAATACCGCCATTTTGTTTCTCTCACAGCTTATGTTATGAGCTTTGAGGTGCCAGGTCATTGCGCTCAGTCCATCTCAGGGCTAACCACTGTGGCTCTCTACAAGATCAGGGAATGAGCCTCAAAAACCCGGTTTTGGCCACTTGGTCTCCTCCAATCACTTTCCAACGTTGCCATCTTGTTCAATGGAAGAGCTGCTCACTTCTCAATGCACTGCAGACAACATACTGTTTCTGAGCTGTGGGTTCCATGCAAAATCAGATGCGTGCTTTTACTGAGCTCAGCCAACCCATGGCTCGTGGGACTTTGTGCCAACCCCTCAAAATGAGTTCCTGTCTCATCTTGCTTCAGTTCGTGTGAGCTCCTGTCACATCTCTGTTAGTGTGAGTTCCTGTCACATATCGCTCCAGTTAGTGTGACTTCCTGTCATATCACTTCAGTTAGTGTGACTTCCTGTCACATCTCTGTTAGTGTGCGTTCCTGCAAAGATTCTCTAGTTCCTGTCACATCTCACTTCACTTAGTTTGAGTTCCTGTCACTTCCTGATTCAGTTAGTGTGAGTTCCTGTCACATCTCACTTCGGTTAGTGTGAATTCCTGTCACATCTTGCTTCAGTTAGTGTGAGTTCCTGTCACATCTCACTTCGGTTAGTGTGAGTTCCTGTCACATTTCGATTTGGTTAGTTTGAGTTCCTGTCAAATCTTGCTTCAGTTAGTGTGAGTTCCTGCCACTTCTTGCTTCAGTTAGTGTGAGTACCTGTTACATCCTGATTCAGTTAGTGTGAGTTCCTATCACATCTCACTTCAGTTAGTGTGAGTTCCTGTCACATCTCACTTCAGTTAGTGTGAGTTCCTGTCACTTTTCGATTTGGTTAGTGTGAGTTCCTGTCACATCTCACTTCAGTTAGTGTGAGTTCCTGTCACATCTCACTTCAGTTAGTGTGAGTTCCTGTCACATCTCACTTCAGTTAGTGTGAGTTCCTGTCACATTTCGATTTGGTTAGTGTGAGTTCCTGTCAAATCTCGCTTCAGTTAGTGTGAGTTCCTGTCACACCTTGCTTCAGTTTGTGTGAGTCCCTGTCACATTTTGAGTCAGTAAGTTTGAGAAAAGGGCACCACACAGACTGCACCCCCCGACACCCACACTGAGCCGGCCCCCCTCCCAGCCGGCCCCATGCGCTGATGGGGCCCTGGACTGCCTGGGGGCCCTCCTGGCTCTCCCTGCTGAGGCCTATTCCAGGGGTGGACCCCTGCTGTGGCTATGACAGGTACGCTGTGGGTGAGTTTGTATTTTTTTGTAGCTGTTGTGGTTAAGAATAGAAAATATAATTTATAGCACACATACACACGACCCCACTTCCGAATATCAATTCCCTTGAACTCCAGTTTCACCAGAAAACGTAAGTTAGGAAGTAAAGTAAAGTTGTGTCTTTGTTCGGTTGCGCAATTCATACTTGCGCTACATCTTGGCGAAATTCAACAAAACCTGTTGTGCCAATTTTAATCTCATCACACAAATTCAAGGGGTAATCTATTGCAGCCTGTAGTGTAGTGGTTAAGGTAAATGTCTGGGACAGGCAAGGTCGGTGGTTCGAATCCCGGTGTAGCCACAATAAGATCCGCACAGCAGTTGGGCCCTTGAGCAAGGCCCTTAACCCTGCATTGCTCCAGGGGAGGATTGTCTCCTGCTTAGTCTAATCAATTGTACATTGCTCTGGATAAGATGCCAAATGCCATTAATGTAATTAATGTAATGCGCTGCTAGTTTATACCGTGCTGAATTTCTCCTCCCAACAAGTTTCCCAATCCTTCAAATTGATGCGCTATGTCAAAGGATGTCTTAGGAATGACTTTACACCAAGTAGGGAGTAGGTGTAAAAGTTGTTTCTTAACTCTACTTCCAAACTAAGTCAGTTGGTGCTACCGGTTTAAGAAATGTATTACATTTACATTTACATTTTAGTCATTTGGCAGACGCTTTTAATCCAAAGCGACTTACAAGTGCATAGGTTCTACCATAAGTCAGAGCATCACATCCAGAAACTAGCAAAATACACAGGAAATGCTGTTCTAAACATAGTTGTCATCAGAATTATTTATTTTTATAATTTCTTTTTTTTTTTTTTTTTGGGGGGGGGGGGGGCGGGGGGTTAGACAAGGATAGGGATATCAGAAAGGAGGGGCAGGGGAAATCAGGAGGGAGGACTAAGGTAGAGTTTGAAAAGGTGGGTTTTGAGTCTGCGTCGAAATAGGGGGAGGGATTCTGCTGTTCTGACCGTGGTAGGCAGGTCATTCCACCACTGAGGAACCAGAACGGAAAACAGGCGTGAACATGCAGCTGGACCGCCAGGAGCACGTAGAGAGGGAACCATAAGGCGACCAGAGCTGGCAGACCGGAGTGGTCTAGCTGGGGAGTAGGGAGTGATCAGGGATTGTATGTAAGGTGGGGCGGTCCCCTTAGCAGCCTGAAATGCCAACACTAGGGCCTTGAAACGGATGCGTGCGGCAATGGGAAGCCAGTGGAGGCCAATGAGAAGCGGGGTGACATGAGCCGACCTGGGCTGATTGGTGATCAGGCGGGCTGCAGCATTCTGGACCAGCTAGAGGGGCTTGATGGCACACGCTGGGAGACCGGCTAGGAGGGAGTTGCAGTAATCCAGGCGGGAAATGACGAGCGCCTGGACTAGGAGCTGGGTGGCTTTCTCAGTCAGGAGATGACGGATACGGCGTATATTATACAGAAAGAACCTGCAGGTTCTGGCAGTGGAGGATACTTGTGGAGCCAGGGTGAGGCAGTTATCAAGAGTCACCCCAAGATTCTTTGCCGTACGGGAGGAGGAAACTACAAAGTCCTCAACAGTCAATGAGAGGTCGATTGACGGAGAGGACTTAGCAGGGATGTAGAGAAGCTCAGTTTTGGCAAGGTTGAGCTTCAGGTGATGGGAAGTCATCCATGCAGAGATATCAGCCAAGCAGGCAGAGATCTGTGTGGTGATTTGGGTGTCGGGGGGGAAGGAAATGAAGAGTTGGGTGTCATCAGCGTAGGAGTGATAAGAAAAGCCGTGGGAAGAGATAACAGAACCAAGAGACATGGTGTATAGCGAGAAGAGGAGAGGCCCAAGAACCGAGCCCTGCGGGACTCCAGTTCGTAGGGGGTGAGGGTCGGAGACTGCGCCCCTCCAAGTCACCTGGTAGGAGCGACCAGAGAGGTAGGAGGAAAACCAAGCGAGTGCAGAACCTGTGACACCCATCCCAGACAGCGATGAGAGCAGAATCTCATGGTTGATTGTATCGAAGGCGGCTGACAGGTCGAGGAAGATGAGGACAGAGGAGAGGGATTTTGCTTTAGCAGAGTGGAGTGCCTCAGTGACCGCGAGCAGGGCGGTTTCAGTGGAGTGGCCACTCTTGAAGCCAGACTGGTTGGGGTCATGGAGATTGTTGTGGAGAAGATAAGTGGACAGTTGGGAGCAGACCGCCCGTTCCAGGGTTTTAGCGAGAAAGGGAAGAAGAGAGACAGGCCGGTAGTTGTTCAGGGCAGAGGGATCAAGAGTAGGTTTTTTGAGGAGGGGAGTGACTCTGGCCCTCTTCAGGGAAGAGGGCATGGTGCCGGAAGAGAGGGAGGTGTTGATTAGAGAGGAGAGAAAAGGGAGAATGTCCTCAGATATAGATTGTAGGAGGGGAGAGGGGATGGGGTCAAGAGGACGCTATTACTCTGAATCTTAGAAGTGTAATCTGTGTATGTGTGTGTGTGTGTGTGTGTGTGTGTGTGTGTGTGTGTGTGTGTGTGTGTGTGAGTGAGTGAGTGAGTGAGTGAGTGAGTGTGTGAGTGTGTGAGTGTGTGAGTGAGTGAGTGAGTGTATTTTTATTACAATTTTACCTGCTCAATCACACCCCATAATTCAGGCACAGGCAGCACTTGTGTCGATTTATAGTGTATTCTCACTATCTCCCACAGGAGGGCGCTAATAGACCTCTTTTCACCACTTGCTCCTATGTGTTAACTGTATTGTGTATTCTTATCGTCTTATAAACACACCCATCTATCTGCCACACGAGGGCGCTAACAGACCTCCAGTCACCATTTGTGTATGGTGTATTCTCACATGCTCCCACAGGAGGGCGCTAATACTCGCCACTTGTTTGTGTTACCAGTTCAGCACTCTCCTTGTGTGTGATCGGTCTTTTGAGGGTTTGAACCTCACTACACCTTTTGGATTCTTTTGCCCTTCTGTGATCTCATCCTCAGTCCACTGAGCGTAAAAAAGCATTTTGATAATGGAGGTGTGACTTTGGGTGGGTGAACCTTGCTCTTTCACATGCATTTCTTGGGTCCACCTGACCATCGGTCCATTACAATATGCATAAATTCTATGGGGCATGAATTCACTTGTTGTATCAATTCAAAGTAATAAAAAATAAAATAAAAAGAAATAAAATGAAATAAAACAGAAACGCCATTTATTGGCCCTTTATTTGCATAGTTTGTGTTTGAGCTTTTCATGTCATCTTGGAACTTTTGATT
>NC_083774.1:4007387-4042387 GCF_963514075.1 Conger conger | reverse complement strand
CCTTACACATTAATTCCGCAACACTTCAAACTTTCTGAAAACTGCTTACATCTTTCCCCCTTTTATAATAAGAAAATGTAATCCCAAGGTGCACAGAGACAAATCCTGTTAAAAACTGATACCAGATCAGCTACCCTGATAACAGGGCTTGCTTCCCCGTGTGAGTGTGAGTGTGTGTGCGTGTGTACTTGCATGCATATGCCAGAGGTGAAGTTGTGATGCCCTTTGAACAGCATATATCTGGAGCTGGGTAAAACGCTGATTGGTTCAGTAGAATGGATGATGTCAGCATGTGATTCAGGAGTATCTGATGACCTTCTGCTGCTCTCATAATCGAATGAGACCGTTTGTTTTTATTCATCAGGAACACAGCTTTCACACGTTCTGCAGTGACCAAAAATAACGACCCAAACTGTGTTTGTGAAGAACAAAAACACACACACACAGACCCACACACACACTCTCATTACATTACATTATTGGCATTAGGCAGACGCTCTTATCCAGAGCGTCGTACAGTTGATTAGACTAAGCAGGAGACAATCCTCCCCTGGAGCAGTGCAGGGTTAAGGGCCTTGCTCAAGGGCCCAATGGCTGTGCGGATCTTATTGTGGCTACACCGGGATTAGAACCACCGACCTTGTGTGTGCCAGTCATTTACACACATACTCATACACACACACACTTACACACAGACTCACCCACATACACACACACACACACACACATCCACATACACACTTACGCACACACACACATACACACAGACTCACCCACACACTGACACACACACACACACACTCATACACACGCACACACTGACATGCACACACACGCACGCACACACACACACACACACACACACACACACACACACACACAGGCTCACTCACACACTAGTGGCTCAGGTACATGACTGGGATCTGGGAGGTTGGTGGTTCAAGCCCTGGTGTAGCCACAATAAGATCTATGCAACTGTTTGGCCCTTAACCCCACATTGCTCCGGGGGGTTGTCCCCTGCTTAGTCTTGCACCAGGGGGGATTGTCCCCAGCTTAATCAACTATAAGTCGCTTTGGATAAGTGTGTCAGCTAAATAACAAATTATTTATTATTACTGTGGCAGTCTGATCTCTGGCCTCAGATGAGGACCATGGAAATTGAAAATCTGGATAAGACACGGCATTAATAATGCAGTAAAATGCAGAAACATTTATTGAAAGGTCACCTTCCTGTCATATGCTGTTAAGAGATAGCAGTTAAGTAAGGCTGACTTATAGTTTGGCAGAAACTTGAATATATACTTAGAATATGATGAAATTTGACATTGATCTTAAGGGCAAGTATCTTAAGAAGTCTTACTCCTGCAGTTACTCAATTTTATATATTTTTGTTTCTCTTAAAATCTGGTCATAAAATAATCACAGGGGTAGATTTTAATTAACAACAGAATATGAATATTTTAATATTATTTGTGTAACGAGTGTATTAAGTGAGCATGTTCATTTTACTGTACAGCCAGTTGCTACACTTATTTTCACAGGTTAAAGAGGAAGTTTAATTGGGATTGTTATGACAAATTTACAATATAATGTGTCATATTGTGGTCAAAAAGAAATAACTCCATACTGTTCCAATTTTTTTCAAGTCAATAACAGACTGACTGGCTCCGAGGAAATTCTTTAGAGCAGTTAAACAAAACAACACTCTACTCTTTATTGTGTTCCCAAAACTTTTGGAATGAACAATGGCTTTAAAGCAGTTACTCATCATAAAATCTGGCCGTTCAAACTTTTGACTGCACTGTTTCTACGATGAAATGTATGAAAATGGAAATAGAGATTGTGGCCAAAGGTTTGAATTTTTCAGGTTCCTGCTAAAGATCGGGACAGGGACCTCTTGGATCAAAGAGCAAGATCAGATGACGCAAGTTAGCTTATTCACGAGCGATCTTCAGAAGGATATGCCAAGCTGTGGCCTGTACAGTGCAGTTGATTAGGTGCAAGGCTGACTGGGCCAGATCAGGACAATCCGCATAGATTAGAATATTTCCCAGCGAGACCGTGAAACTGCCACAGTGCCTTTCGCCTTTAATAGAAAGCACTCGTCCCTGTGAAATTTCTCATTTTACACACCAGTGACTCAAACAAAAGGCGAGCATAAAGCATTCCATAGCTCAAAAGACATTTCAAAACTCTTATCTCATTTATACATCTGTGTGCGCAGGTTTGTGTGTGTGTGTGTGTGTGTGTGTGTGTGTGTGTGTGTGAGTGTGTGTGAGAGTGAAACAGAAGCAGGTTGCCAATTATAATAAAACAAATATTGAAATCCCTGCTGTATCCATCTTTCACTCATTCAATCCTTTCATCATCTGACTCTATTCATTCGCAGTTCTCCTTTTTTTTTAAGTTAACAGTTAAGTAGCAGCCGGTAATGAAAGGGGGTCACAGGTGAGGTTTGGGTTCACCTGGCCCGTTCCAGCCCTGCTCTGATGCATTAACGGCACAGCCAATCTTCCCCCAGAGCACCCTCTTCCCCCAACACCCCCCCCCCCCCCCCCACACCACCCCCCCGCCCTCCGCTCTCTGTCAATCGATAGACGGCTCACAGGCAATCAAACGCCATTATTTGTGAAGTTCCACTCCAGTTAACATGAGCTGATAAAGGAGGCCGTTATTGATTCGGGAGTCATCCAGGAGGGCACGATTTAAGCGCCTGATGGGCCATAAAACAAACCCCCTCATTTTTCGGGGGGAAACGGTGCCATTGAGGAGCGGGAGGAGATGAAAGTAGACTTGAAAATACAAAATCCTTTCCGGAGAGATCTCGATAAGAGACACTACAAGGCTGCCGGTACGGTGCTTAAAAATCGCATTCCTCGCAAGTGTCACTCCCCCCAACACTGTTAAGATTGCCTATTTTTATAACGTGTATGTTAAGCTCACATCAGTCCAACACCTGACCTTGATTTCTCAGATAATTATTCAGTGAATTGGTAAAGGATTGCTTTTAAAGTACAGTTAACCGGTTTATGTAGGTTAGGTATAAATAGGGATATATTTTTAAGAGGGATGGCATTCCACATTAGTTTGAAAGTGGCCTTTGCTTGCTAAATTCCTCTTGCTGCTGAATTTCTCTACACCTGTGTGTCTATTGTCGGCCCAGCTCAAGTTTGGTCACATAATCGCGGTAATTTAAGGCCTTTTTGGGCACGAAATGGAATTGGGACTGCTGGATTCTGCAGATAAGGCTTGCTTGGCTTTCCCTCACACAAACGGGGAATATTCTCCCATGCCTTATGCCGTTATGTGCTCGGTGGAGCTCCTCGTGTGGGACTTTCCTGTGGGCTTTCTCTCCGCACATCCCAGGAACGCCGTTCTCTTCCCAGGCTTGCGTCCAACATCTGGAAGTGGGAGAGAACCGGACTCAAATGTACGGCCCAGGTGTGGAAACCTGGCGAGAGATGAGACACGTCTCAGTATGACTGATGACTCTCAGATATGGTCTTATAGTGTAATACATACACTCTACTGCAGTGGCCCGGTCTCCCGGTCCTGGAGAGCCACAGGGTGTGCTGGCTTTTGTTGTTACTCAGCAATTAATGGATCGATGAAAGCATTTAATTACACAGTTAACTCACCTCACCTGGTTTCTTGGGTCTGAATGGCTTGCTGATAATAAGGTGAAAACAAAAAAACCAGCACAGGGGTGAGGACCCTAGCACACCCTGTGGCTCTCCAGGACCAGGAGTGAGGACCCCAGCACACCCTGCGGCTCTCCAGGACCAGGAGTGAGGCCCCCAGCACACCCTGTGGCTCTCCAGGACCTGGAGTGAGGACCCCAGCACACCCTGCGGCTCTCCAGGACCAGGAGTGAGGACCCCAGCACACCCTGCGGCTCTCCAGGACCAGGAGTGAGGACCCCAGCACACCCTGTGGCTCTCCAGGACCAGGAGTGAGGACCCCAGCGCACCCTGCGGCTCTCCAGGACCAGGAGTGAGGACCCCAGCACACCCTGCGGCTCTCCAGGACCAGGAGTGAGGACCCCAGCACACCCTGCGGCTCTCCAGGACCAGGAGTGAGGACCCCAGCACACCCTGCGGCTCTCCAGGACCAGGAGTGAGGACCCCAGCGCACCCTGCGGCTCTCCAGGACCAGGAGTGAGGACCCCAGCGCACCCTGCGGCTCTCCAGGACCAGGAGTGAGGACCCCAGCACACCCTGCGGCTCTCCAGGACCAGGAGTGAGGACCCCAGCACACCCTGCGGCTCTCCAGGACCAGGAGTGAGGACCCCAGCACACTCTACGGCTCTCCAGGACCAGGAGTGAGGACCCCAGCACACCCTGCGGCTCTCCAGGACCAGGAGTGAGGACCCCAGCACACCCTGCGGCTCTCCAGGACCAGGAGTGAGGACCCCAGCACACCCTGCGGCTCTCCAGGACCAGGAGTGAGGACCCCAGCGCACCCTGCGGCTCTCCAGGACCAGGAGTGAGGACCCCAGCGCACCCTGCGGCTCTCCAGGACCAGGAGTGAGGACCCCAGCGCACCCTGCGGCTCTCCAGGACCAGGAGTGAGGACCCCAGCACACCCTGCGGCTCTCCAGGACCAGGAGTGAGGACCCCAGCACACCCTGCGGCTCTCCAGGACCAGGAGTGAGGACCCCAGCACACCCTGCGGCTCTCCAGGACCAGGAGTGAGGACCCCAGCACACCCTGCGGCTCTCCAGGACCAGGAGTGAGGACCCCAGCACACCCTGCGGCTCTCCAGGACCAGGAGTGAGGACCCCAGCACACCCTGCGGCTCTCCAGGACCAGGAGTGGGGGGCACTGCTTTGCCGTTTAAACCTGCAGGCTTGACCCCTTCCGTCATGGACTGAATGCAGTCACGGCCCTCGTTAGTACGTTTTGAGGCAGCAGCTGTCAGAGATAACAAGGGTCAGGAGCGATCCATCCAGGGCGGCCTGTCGCGTAGCGGTTAAGGTAAATGACTGGGACACGCAAGGTCGGTGGTTCTAATCCCGGTCTAGCCACAATAAGATCCGCACAGCCGTTGGGCCCTTGAGCCAAGGCCCTTAACCCTGCATTGCTCCAGGGGAGGATTGTCTCCTGCTTAGTCTAATCAACTGTATGTCGCTCTGGATAAGAGCGTCTGCCAAATGCCAATAATGTAATGATCAAGGCCAGATTGCCAATGAACAGACATGGTACATATTCCACAGCACATATTTAGAAACCGCAGAACAGTGCTCTGTTTCGAACCAAAGCAAAATCACAGAGAAACAGTGCTTCTCTTTTCTTTAACTTTTGCTTTTGATGGTTGATGGAGTTGAGGAAAAAATTCAACCTGTTTAATTTTGTACAATATGTCAGTATTGGACTGCTCCAAAGTCATTGAAGACTTAAAATGGATTTATTGAAGACTCTGACATTTGAATCTGTCGGGTCGAAATCAAATAAATATTACAGCACTGTATATCAGGAGGTTGCTGATTTTTAAAATTGATCCAACTTTGGACATAAAGCCCTCATATTACGTGTCATTTTACTGACGCTTTTATACAAAGCGACGTACAGTCGATTAGACTAAGCAGGAGACAATCCTCCCCTGGAGCAGTGCAGGGTTAAGGGCCTTGGCTCAAGGGCCCAACGGCTGTGCGGATCTCATTGTGGCTACACCGGGATTAGAACCACCGACCTTGCGGGTCCCAGTCATGTACCTTAACCACTACGCTACAGGCCGCACTTTCAAAGAGTCTAGAGTTAACTTATCTCCTGGGTAATTAACTGAACAATTGACCTTGTGTGTGCCAGTCATTTACACACATACTCATACACACACACACTTACACACACACACACATACACACACATCCACATACACACTTACGCACACACACACAGACAGGGGATCAAACCACCGGCCTTGCGGGTCCCAGTCACGTACCTTAGCCACTACGCCCACAGGCCGCCCTGTACATGGAGTTCAGTCATCAGTGAGTGCACAGGGCGGCTCAGCACTCAGCCAATCACGGGCGTGTAAACTACGGCACACGCCACGTGCAGACATGAAGGAGCCCCTCTCCACGCCCGGCACTCCACGGGACGGCACAACGCGGACACACGCTCTCACTCGTATGAAAGCCTGCTTTTTGGGGGCCGGCGTGTGCGTGGGGGGGACCGACGTGTCCCAGTGATGTATTTCCTGCGCCTGCTCCATAATGTGCACTTGCAGTTTTATTATAAACCACACAAACGTTTCTGTAAAGGAGAGAAAAAAAGGGAGAAGGGGAGAAGGGAAGAGGGGGGGGGAGCTGGAGCTGTGGCTGTTATCTCTCTTTCCCAGCCCTACGGAAAGCTTTATTTTATTTATAAACTTTGAACCGTTTTCAGATAGCACGCCATTTTTCCCCTGTCATCCCTGATCTTTCATTCCATTCTCTCCTGAGCGGGGCTGTGAGGGGCTGCTGTGCTCGCTCCATCAGATACGGCTATCAGCCAGGAGCAGCTGCCACCTCCCCACTACTGCCGCTCCGCTGTGTACCGCGCCCGCGCACCGCCGAAACGCTTCCCCGACCCGCCTGCGCACCGCCGAAACGCTTCCCCGCCCCGCCTGCGCACCGCCAAAACGCTTCCCCACCACGCCTGCGCACCGCCGAAACGCTTCCCCGACCCACCTCCGCCGCCAAAATGCTTCCCCGACCCGCCCGCGCACCGCCAAAACGCTTCCCCACCGCGCCTGCGCACCGCCAAAACGCTTCCCCGACCCGCCCGCGCACCGCCAAAACGCTTCCCCACCGCGCCTGCGCACCGCCAAAACGCTTCCCCGACCCGCCCGCGCACCGCCAAAACGCTTCCCCACCTCCGCCACCAAAACGCTTCCCCAACCTGCCTGCGCACCACTGAAACGCTTCCCCACCGTGCCTGCGCACCGCCAAAACGCTTCCCCGACCCGCCTGCGCACCACCGAACCGCTTCCCCAACCCGCCTGCGCACCACCGAACCGCTTCCCCAACCCGCCTGCGCAGCACCGAAACGCTTCCCCAACCCACCCGCGCACCGCCGAAACGCTTCCCCAACCCACCCGCGCACCGCCAAAACACTTCCCCAACCCACCCGCGCAACGCCAAAACGCTTCCCCAACCCGCCTGTGCACCGCCGAAACATTTCCCCACCGCGCCTGCGCACCGCCAAAACGCTTCCCCACCGCGCCTGCGCACCGCCGAAATGCTTCCCCAACCTACCCGCGCACCGCCAAAACGTTTCCCCACCTCCGCTGCCAAGCACCGTGCCAAAACGCTTCCCCACCGTGCCTGCGCACCACCAAAACACTTCCCCACCCCACCCGCGCAACGCCAAAACGCTTCCCAACCTACCCGCGCACCACTGAAATGCTTCCCCCCGCCCCCGTGCACCGCCAAAACACCACTGCACAAGCAAGAGAAGGTCTGGCGATATTCCCTTACTGGCACTGGTTAAGGCCTGAGGCACATACCTGCTCTCTCTCTCACTCACACAAACACTCACTCACACACACACACACACATACACACGCATGCACACATACATAAACACACACTCACACACACACACACACACACACACACACGCACACACGCATGCACACATACATAAACACACACACACACGCATGCACACATACATAAACACACACTCACACACATACACACACATACACATACATACACACACACTCACACTCACACACATACACACACACACACGCATGCACACATACATAAACACACACTCACACACATACACACACATACACATACATACACACACACTCACACTCACACACATACACACACACACACACACGCATGCACACACGCATGCACACATACATAAACACACACACACACTCACACACTCACACATACACGCACACACGCATGCACACATACATAAACACACACTCACACACATACACACACACACACACACACACACACACACACACACACGCATGCACACACACAAAAACACACACACACTCACACACTCCCACACACATACACATACATACACACATACACACACACACACACACATGCATGCACACATTCACACGCACACACAGGAAAAGTTCAAATCAAATAGTGCAATTAATAACGCTAACTATCAACCACTACCAAGAGCTCTTCCCCAAATACTGTATATTATCAAAAACAGCTTAGTTAAAATAACTGCAGTCGGTTTTTTTTTTTTTTCTTGGCTTATTTTTATTTCTCTCTCTGCCTGCGCGTTGTTTCTGTCCCGGGTAAATCCTGGCGGGACTTATCTTCCGGCCCACACCTGCTCTCCCTGCCTAATGCACTCAGGCTCTGTCTCTCCCCGCTGATAACCACGACAAAAGGGATTGGGACAGCAGCTCCGGGGCGATAACTCCCCCCGACCCCCCCGTCCCGCTGCACGCACTGACGGAATGCCCCGGCGCATTCCTGTTCCCGCCGCCCCCCCGCCCTGCGCCTCAGAAAGAGGGCCGCTCTTCAGCGTGTCCCGTGTCGATCACGCGGTGGGCCGGGCCGGGCGGAGAGCGTGAGAGAGACCCTGCCGCGGGGACCGGGGAGCGGCCTCCCACGCGCTTTATTCAGCTGTCACCCCGCCGGTATCACCCCCACCGGTATCACCCCGCCGGTATCACTCCACCGGTATCACCCCGCTGGTATCACCCCACTGGTATCACCCCGCCGGTATCACCCCACTGGTATCACCCCACCGGTATCACCCCACCGGTATCACCCCACCGGTATCACCCCCACCGGTATCACCCCGCCGGTATCACTCCACCGGTATCACCCCGCCGGTATCACCCCACTGGTATCACCCCACCGGTATCACCCCACTGGTATCACCCCACCGGTATCACCCCACTGGTATCACCCCACCGGTATCACCCCACTGGTATCACCCCGCTGGTATCACCCCGCCGGTGTGGAGACACAGATGCGCTCCGCCGCGGTAAATAGCTGATGACATTTTTTTTCATCATTCACCGAGCGCTGCCTGTTCTGTAGATCAGGTAAAATCTGTTTTTTTGGGGGTTTTTGTGTAAGAGAAGCTGTTTGGTCATAATTCGCACGAGCAGCTAAGCTTGGATGCAGCTGCTGCACAGCACCTTGCGGCCATTTTATGTTCGAAAATAGTCCCATCGTGTTTAATAATGTTAGGTCAGTGATGTAACATTAGCTCAAGCAGTAAGAGCAGTCCTCTGGCAGTCGGAGGGTTGTCGGTTCGATCCCCCGCCCGGGTAGTGTCGAAGTGTCCTTGAGCAAGACACCTAACCCCCAAATGCTCCTGACGAGCTGGTCGGCACCTTGCATGGCAGCCAATCGCTGTCGGTGTGTGAGTGTGTGTATGAATGGGTGAATGAGAAGCATCAATTGCACAGCACTTTTGGATAAAGGCGCTATATAACCATTTACCATTTTACCATTTAATGAATGGATGTAATGGTGAGAAGCAGCAGAAAGTGGATGTGTCAAACTGAACCGGCGCAAGAAGAACATTTAATATTGATATTTTTCTAAATGTACAGTACGTGTCACAAACCCAGACCACACAGAGAGACAACTACATATCTGCTAACCTTTGTTAAGCTGGTCACACATTGCTATGCCCATAGCATGCCATCCACAGTGAACTCCTTCTCTTCTGTCCACACCAGACCAGTCTGTCCACAGCAGGTGGTGTAGAGAGAAGGGGAAAAGAACGGTGTCTCATTTGCCTGGGGCGGCCTGTAATGTAGTGATTAAGGTACATGACTGGGAGCCGCAACGTTGGTGGTTTGAATCCCGGTCTAGCCACAATAAATGATCCGCACGGCCGTTGGGCCCTTGAGCAAGGCCCTTAACCCCACATTGCTCCCCGGGCGCTGCACTGTGGCTGCCCACTGCTCCTAATGACTAGGATGGGTCAAATGCAGAGGACAAATTACCTAACAGGGTTCAATAAAAAGTATATATTATATTCCAATCACTTATTTTCCTCTTTTTTCCACTTATTTTCCACCTCTCCCCATCTGTAACTGACACGGCTTCAAACTGAGGATTAAAGGAGCAGGGACAATCCATTGCCTAATTATCATTTATCATTTTTTTTTGACATTGTCCTAGCCTCTCCCGATGGGTGGAGCTAGGAGTAGAAAAAACTGCAAGAAGAAGAAAAGAGATGAGAAAAATAAACGATTGGAACGAGGCCCTGCTGTGGTGCAGAAAGTGGAGGATGGCAGGATGTACTTCCTGCATGTTGGCACTGCCAGAGTTTCCAGTGCCCTCCTCTCCACTTATCTCCTCTCCCTCTCTCCCTCTCTCCTCCTCTCCTCCCTCTCCTCTCCCCTTCCCTCCTCTCTCCCTCTCTCCTCTCCCTCTCTTCCTCTCTCCTCCTCTCTCTCCCCTCTCCTCTCCTCTCCCCTCCCTCCCCTCCATCTCTCCCTCTCTCCTCCTCTCTCTCCCTCTCCTCTCCTCTCCCCTCCTCTCCCCTCCCCTCCTCTCCCTCTCTCCCTCTCTCCTCCTCTCTCTCCCTCTCCTCTCCTCTCCCTCTCTCCTCCTCTCTCTCCCTCTCCTCTCCTCTCCCCTCCCCTCCCCTCCCCTCCCCTCCTCTCCCTCTCTCCCTCTCTCCTCCTCTCTCTCCCTCTCCTCTCCCCTCCTCTCCCCTCCCCTCCCCTCCCCTCCTCTCCCTCTCTCCCTCTCTCCTCCTCTCTCTCCCTCTCCTCTCCCCTCCCCTCCCCTCCCCTCCTCTCCCTCTCTCCCTCTCTCCTCCTCTCTCTCCCTCTCTCCCTCTCCCCTCCCCTCCCCTCCCCTCCCCTCCTCTCCTTCATCCGGCCCGGCTGGCATATTCAGATAGAGAAGCCCTCATTACATCTCAATCCAACCTCAGCAAACACACAAACAGATTAGCCGCTTAAGACTCTCCCAATCCCCCTCTCCCTCACCGTTCGGCAGCGCTATCAGTGGCCCACACACCCCACAGATATGAGCCAGGGGCCCGGCTTAGCGCACCCACGGACCCCCTTCCTCTGCCAGCCCCTCCGAAATCCGCCCGCGGTGTGGCCCTGTGTCACAGCTGCCCCTAATACAATTAAAAGTCATTTGCAGAATTCGCCGGCTTACCGGATCAGGAGGAGATATTCCGCACAGCCGGAGAGGAGGGGAGGGTAGGGAGAGGCTGGAGGTGACTGCTCACTCTGCCTTCCTCTTCATTTGGGCTTTTTACAGCTAGTCCTCCTTTACTTTACACCGCTATACCTTTACAGCAGGGGTCATCAAATCACGGCCCTCCAGGTCCGAGGGCTGCTGGTTTTCCACCCTCCCTTCACCTGGGAGTCAGGTGTGTTCACCCTCCCTTTACCTGGGAGTCAGGTGTGTCCACCCTCCCTTTACCTGGGAGTCAGGTGTGTTCACCCTCCCTTTACCTGGGAGTCAGGTGTGTCCACCCTCCCTTTACCTGGGAGTCAGGTGTGTTCACCCTCCCTTTACCTGGGATTCAGGTGTGTTCACCCTCCCTTTACCTGGGAGTCAGGTGTGTTCACCCTCCCTTTACCTGGGAGTCAGGTGTGTTCACCCTCCCTTTACCTGGGAGTCAGGTGTGAAGACGGTCTGGCCAATCGGTAGAGCTAATAGTTCAGTTAATTACCCTGGGAGAAAAGAAAACCGGGGCCAGATTTCGATTTGAGGTCCAGATTTGATGATGGCTGCTTTATAGTATATCCATTCTACCTTTATGTACACGTCTATACCTTTATAGTAAATCTATTCTACCTTTACTTTACACCACCATATCTTTATAGTGTATCCATTTTACCATTATACCTCTATAGATAGATAGATAGATAGATAGATAGATACTTTATTCATCCCGAGGGAAATTTTATAGCTTTATAGTATATCCATTCTACCTTTACTAGCTGTGCCAGTCTGCAGTCCTGCGCGGCCAGCAGGGAAGGGTGTTTCGCCTTTCGTGATGTTTTCACAACATTACGAACATCGAGAGAGTTACGAACTGCAGCTTTAAGTATTCCAGAACGGCATCAAAACAACAAACCTCATGGCACACCTGACATCTGTCTGACATCTCTAATGATGCACTTTATGGCGGAACTCAAAAAGCATAATGGACCCGCAGCCTTAAAACATAATTAACTCGGGAGAGCAGATTTGTAGACGGCGGTAAAGTGCAGGGTGGGAGAGACGCCTCCCGTTTTCAGGCTGCTCCAGGTGTCGTCCTGCACACAGCAAACACAACCCGCTGTCCCCTGGGCGTGTTTGCCCAGGCTCAGGTACGGTAATTAAACTCGCGGCTAAACACAAAATGGCCGCCTACTCTTGCCAGTGACCCTGAATGCGCATATGGCGGTTTGTGTGGGGGGGGGGGGGGGGGGGGGAAGTGAAACGCACAGGCGCAGCTGGTGCAGATGAGAGGCGCTCAGCCAGCAGAGCAGCCAGGGGGATGAGCGCTGGGGAGCACGGGGACTGATCATTTGCGCGTGCGCGCGTGCGTGCATGCGTGCGTGCGTGTGTGTGTGTGTAGGTGTGTGTCTGTGTATATATGTGTGTGTGTATGTATGTGTGTATGTGTGTGTGTGTGTAGGTGTGTGTCTGTGTGTGTGTGTGTGTAGGTGTGTGTATGTGTATATATGTGTGTGTGTATGTATGTGTGTATGTGTGTGTGTGTGTAGGTGTGTGTCTGTGTGTGTGTGTGTGTAGGTGTGTGTATGTGTATGTGTATATATGTGTGTGTGTGTATGTATGTGTGTGTGTGTGTGTAGGTGTGTGTCTGTGTATGTGTATATATGCGTGGGTGTGTGCGTATGTGTGTGTGTGTGTATGTCTGTGTATGTGTGTATGTGTGTGTGTGTATGTGTATGTGTATGTGTATGTGTATGTGTGTGTGTAGGTGTATGTGTGTGTATGTATGTGTGTGTGTGTGTGTGTGTGTGTGTATGTCTGTGTATGTGTGTGTGTATGTGTGTGTGTAGGTGTATGTGTGTGTGTATGTGTGTGTGTAGGTGTGTGTGTAGGTGTATGTGTGTGTATGTGTGTGTGTATGTGTGTGTGTAGGTGTGTGTGTAGGTGTATGTGTGTGTATGTGTATGTGTATGTGTGTGTGTATGTGTATGTGTATTTGTATGTGTGTGTGTGTGTGTATGTGTGCGTGCACATACATGGTTTTGTTTTGTATGGTACGTGCAGCTGAATGTGGGAGTCAAAGTGACACTTTGGACCTTGAGAAAGTGCACCAGGCAGGTGCAGAGTCCGGTAGTGAATATGCACAGGAGAAGATGCAAATACCAATAGTTCACACAGGATTTCTGATCACTATCATAACCGTCATCACCAACATCACCTTCACCATCATCATCATCCTGAACACCAGGGTGTCCAACTTAGCAGAATGTCTTGCTGATGTAGTCCATTCCCTTCTTGGATGTGACTCAGTATCCCATGGGCCATAGGTGCGACAGGGGACAGGGTCCATGAAGGGATTCAACTGGCCATCGAGGCAAGGACACTGAACTCTTAACAAGCCTGTTTAGTTAAATGCAGCTCAAGAAAATAGTAAAAAATTTGAGTATATTATTTGTAAATTGGAATTACCCTTAGCATGGTTTAACAAGCCCATATACTGTACTGTGTGCATGCTGGCTCTCAAAGCATTTTGTTCAGCATAATTGAAATCTGTCAACTCTGGTGGCACCCCCATTGAGTTTCATTAGGCGAGAGTGCTTATCGCCTATCCATTGTTATCTTAAATATAAAATTTGCTCATGGAAGCAAAAACAGAAGAAAGTCGACGATATTTGATTGCTTGAGTGCTGATTTGAGATCAGTCTTGCTGGATTACAAAGACTTGCTTGTAATGCAACACCAGTAGCCTGTTGATAGTCGAGGCGGTTGCACAGTGACCTTCCCTCCCTCAGCATGGTGTAATGTAATTATTGTATCGGCCAGACATAACACCTTACTGCTGCGTAGGTTGCATTGAGATTTCACTCGGCCAATTTTCAAATAGACATCAAGATTTTTATGGTGTGTGAACATCGGTCGCGATCGATTAAGGGTGGAACCACTAACAAACCCTTGCAACACAAAAACAAAAAAATCGTCTTTGAGATTAATGTGAACATTTATTTTTTCATTATGCACAAATTACTTCTACAAGTAAAAAAAGTCTTGCAACACAGGAGGCTCGCTTAATACCCAAAATTCAGATTAGTGCACGTGGTAAGATCTTTGTGTGATTAAACCCTCATGTAGGCAGAATTCTAACACCCTGCTCATGGTGGTGATGTGAAGCTCTAGGTGTTGTGCACAGGACTTCAAGGTTCACACATCGCACATGTGAGATTAATAATTGATTAAGTCGTATTTGCTTAAATATTAATTAGGGAAGACGGTGCCTTATGCCAGATCTCATTTGCATAGCAAATTATTCAAATTCTCAAATTAGGTCTAATTATCATATTTTGATAGTGCATTATCCCCATTACCATAATGAGCCGTCTTCCTGCTATCATCCAAGTGCATTGCAGCTTAGCAAGTATTCTGAATTATTCATCAAATTGGGAGAAAAAAAAAGGGGCTTTCAAAGGATTCCAGAACCCATCTCCAATCCCCCAAATATGCTCAATTTTTCCAGCAAATTTAGTGCCTATTTGATTATTATAACTGCTCAGTCCTTAGCTTCTGAAACTCCGCTGGATCTCAATCACCCAGATTTAAAGTCCTGAAAAGCATTACAAATTCATGCTGAGGGGAGTTTTCATCGCTATTGGGAACTCTCAGTTCTGTGAGGAATGAAACAAAAACATTTAAACAAGCTGTTGTCGCCATTATTCCCTCCGACAGAAAAGGGAAATAAGTTGAACAATCTCAGGAAGAGTGTATGACAGTTTTCAAATCAATGCAATACTTCATGATATAATGCCTCAGGTGAGATGACTCATTCGGTCATGAATGGTGTTCATTTTTTCAGCTTAGTTTCCACGGCGACCCCGTAAAGGATCTGATATGAAATCAGGAGTGGAAACAGCAGGAAGACCGTGTAGACCGGAAGGCTCGTGTGTGCCAAAGAGCCGACCAGACTGCCTTTCACAATCCCAGACTACTAGTCATTCTGTGCAATGCGAGATCATTTTTCCCATACTCTGCTGCTGCAAAAAAAAACAAAAAAAAAAAACAGCTCAAGCTTGGTTTTGAAACAAGTGGTAGCTGGTTGACCAGTTAGATCAGCTCCATACTCAACGTGGTTTGACCAGCTCAAGATAGGTTTTGAAACAGCTGGTATTTCGAGCTGGTCATAGCCGGATTTCACAGGAGAGGGTACTTTTAGATTACTGATGACTTTCAGAACTTTTGAGAATTTCAGAACCTTTCGTGGCATTGCGGCACACGTTCTGTTGCAAACGCATTTCGATATTTACCTCCGTCTACCACCCCCTACTCCGCACCCCCACAAGAACCGTTAAACCAAATGCAAAAGAGAAAGTGCCTGAAATCCGAAAAGCATCGTCAAAAGTAGGTTTGATATGTTGCTCGTGCTCAATATTTCTCTTGTACTCCCGTATTTTAGATTTTTGGAGAAAGAAGACTGCCCGGAGATGCACAGCAGTGTTGTCTGACATGGTAATAATGAACAACATATGAAACCTCATTTTACAGATGCTTTTTGGATTTAGCTTGCGAGTTCCTGTGGATGCATCGACACATTTGAATACTTGGCAGGACCCTTCGCCTGGGTGTGTTGAAGGGTCCTTGTGCAAGACACCTAACCCCCAATTTCTTCCGACCAGCTGGTTGGCACCGTGCATGACAGCTTATCACCGTGACTGTGTGTGAATTTACATCAATAGTAAAGTTTGGATATAAGCATTAAATAAATGCATTCCTTTTACCATTTACAAATATATATATGATCAGGATTTACACCTCCAGTGGAAAATAGCATATAGAGGGGTAATTACAGAACAGAAACACATTGAATCGATACTGCTATAAAAATGTGATTGTGAAAAGATATCAAATTATTTATATGATAAAATTATTAATATGTTAAAATTGAGGATCGACACATTAACACTAATTGGCTCCATACTGCTCTCCAGCTCCTGCTTCCAGCTGCCATATCATAGTATGGGCCATTTTTCAGTGCAAGGTTTGCCACCCCTACTGATGTGAGCACGGTTTGTCCCAAGGGTAACAAGCAGGTACCTACCCTATATACGAGCAGTGTGTGTGCTAGCTGTTGAAGAGAAAGGATCAGATTTATTGCTGCAGGTGGCTGGAGTGTTGGCCGGTTTATCAGTGTTAGTGTAAAGTTTTGCCCACACAAGTGGACTTAGCTGTCCAAGTCTTTTTTTTCCCCTCTTTGTAAATATTACGTTTTTTATTTATTTTTGTCGTTGTTGTTACTTTCTTTTCTCCCTATTTATTTCTCACTGGGTTTTACTTACCGTCACCAGGGTACAAACGCTGCACAGATGAAACCCCACCCCACCCCACAGGCTCTGTAGCCACACCCACCACAAAATAACAGATGTAGTTAAAGAAAGGCGAATCTGGCAAAAGTGGGTAAAGACAGGGATTCGCCAAGCAATCATAGAAAAGCCTTAGCATGGTTTCTATTATCCAGGTAAAAATCCTGCGTCGTATGCCTTTTTAAACTTTGGTGTGAGTGATGTTATTGACCAATCAGACCCGAATTTGCGTTTTACCATACAATGCTTGTGCCCTGGTTCGAAGGAGGAGTTTAGCCAAGGACTCCGTACAGGTGCGCTAAACACTTATCTCTTCTCGTGAACAAGCTGGAGGCTGTTAATGTTTGGAGATTTAATATACTGACAAAATAACGATCTGCTTCGCAACTGTATTTGTTTTCCTGTCGGAAACCTAGGCTGTATTCTTTGCACATGAAGTGTACCTAGTACTTACTTACAAGTGGCTGTGATCAATAGATTCACGCGTGCCAAACTAGACGCGTGTTTTGACGAAGCTTCGTTAATAGAGACGCATTCTCGGTTCTCTTCTGATCTCCAGCCGGTTCCCTGTCAGAAATCCCCCGTGTATGGTGATTTTTCCCCACCGTGTCGGTTAAGTTCTCGGCAGACACCAAAAGCATGTTCCGCTTCCCCCCTCTCCACTGGATGAATCCCAGATGGAAGACGCCGCTGCCACTGGGTCAGCTATGACCCGATGAGAAGTTGGTTTCCTGTGTGAAAATGGTTAGTGTTGTTTTGATGTACAGTGGGTAAGCGAGTCACCTGTAGGCCACTGTATGTCGTTTGAAGGGAGGTGGCGTTGTCCTTGAGCTCGAGAGTAACGGATATTTTTGAATATTCGTTTTGTGGCCTCAGTCACACAATCTCAAAAACATGATGGCTATAAATTTAATCTACAACATTAATTGAAGTGAATAAGTTTCAATAGCAGTCACATTGAAATGGTCTACGGCCAGTTTCAAAGAAGAAACGAGTGCTTTGTGACAAGCATTTGATTTGGTAAATATGGAGTATTATGACTATCATGAAATGCTAAACCAGAATAGACCAGACTACTCATTTGGTTGTAAAGATGTATTTACTGTATCTCATGACCAAGAACGTTATTTAAACTGACTACTAAAATGAATAACCCTCGAAATGTCATAATATGCAAAATATGTATTTTGCTGTATTTAATTATGTATTGCTGTAAAGACTCAAAAGACTGTTTACTACCCAATTCAGTTGCATTTTTTGATGGAATTCATTCCCTTAAAACAAATTCCGTCCTGTGCTTTGCAGGAAGGGTTTCAAGCTTAGTTCCAGCTGGCCCATTTCCATTAAGGGCTGTTTTCTGCACCGGAATATTAACTTATTAATTTATTAAATTTACATCCGCTGGAAAAAAACTTAAATGCCTGTTGAAGCTGCGATAAAGAACTCTGGACCCATTAAAGTGATTCATATTCAATTTTCTTTTTTTAATTACACATATATTTATATACCTCAACACAGACAATAACCTGAATTAGAATGTTTACAACTTCACATGTCCAACGTAGCACACAGTTAGAAAGGGAAATAGGAAAAAGGGCAAGCATGCAAGAAAAAAAAAAAGAAAAAAAATTGAATTAATTCTCCTGGCACATTTCACGTTTTTCTAAAGAATAATAGCAGGACCTTGAAGAGGAACATAAAGTAAGATTTTCTTTAACACACAAACCGTCCGACAGAAACATATTTTTTTCTGTATGTATGTATTGCACAATACTGCATATAATGGCTCCCTACACATATCAAATAAAAAAGAATTTATATGTCCAAAGCATTCATGAAAAACATGTCCCTGTGATTGCTTTGAAGAAGTGCTGCATGCACTGTATTAATTATATTTTCAGCATTTTGTCTTGACCAGGATTACAGTACAAAACAGCATTTTATGTCACTTGTCAAATAATCAGAGGAGAAAATGAAATTCATTGGTATTTGTAGGTCGGTTTAAAAACATTTATCTAGCCTATTGCCTCGTTACATCTCCCCATGAAAAATGAAACATTTTCTTTTAAACGATTACTTTCACTCCGACAGAACGGATGGAGTTGGGCCTCATGCACCTGGTAGCAAAACAATCAATATTCATTCATAAGAAATTTTGGAAAAAAGCGCAGGTGCCGCGTGTTGCCAATTTCTGAGTCGTTAGGGCAGTAATCTTCCCGCAGCTATTGAGAAGTGATGGCTCCCCTAGAAACAACAACAAAAAAAAAAAACCTGTGTGTCTTATTTAAAATAACAACGGGGCATCCATTTCAGTCATTCGTAACAGAATTTCCCCCTTTTTTGATGTGAAATGACCATTTGAACCCGTCATTTTAGACGTGCCTCTCCATTGGCTTAGTCTGCGGTGCGTCTGGATATGGATACTGTCGGTGATGGATAACATCTCTCACTTCTCTCTGGTTAGTCATGACTCACGGTCCCCGGCTTCATTAGCTCTCCTCCTTTCCCAGGCTTAATTGGCTGCATGATCCACTGACTGCAACTCCTGTGTGATTTATACAGGGGTGCCCAAAATAGCACTGAATAATAAATAATAAATCCTTTTGTGAAAAGAAAAACAATGATCACCTCAAAAAAAAGAAAAAAAAAAGAAAATGAGCAGTTAGACTTTTTTGGTTTGTAGTTTGATTTTGAGACAAAATGATCAGTTGTGGTTTAAAGCACAGATTTAACAGAAATGCAAAGCAGATAGGAATATGGTGGAAAACTGAAATGGTATCCACAGCTTTTAATACTATGCCCATTGTTGTTTTGGCCAATTGCTTCCATTGGAAAGAGGTCAGGCAATGGCATGTAATGGGAATGCCACAAATTCTTCACTAGTAATGCATTTCCCTTTGTGTGTTTAATTTGGGATATTCAGGAGGTTTGCAAAAATCTCCCGTTCTGAAAAAAATGCACATTTTTACTTCTGCTTTTGCCTGGCTTGGTAGTGTCCTGTAAACTGAAGTTATTGTACATTACACACAAGAAGTGCTCATTCAAGGTGAAGTATTTGGAAACCAGCAACTGTGTGCTTAAGTAGCTTAAATGGATACGCTCAGTAATAAATCCAAGCCCAGTGCCAGTGGGTTGGTTGTTTGTTGTGCTATGAGCTTATTTGTCTATTTCAGGTAATTTGCTGTCAAAATAAAATTATTATAGAGCCTGGGTTTTTGGCATGGCTTGTCTAAAGCACACCAAGACAGTCTTATTAGATCGACAGCAATACTTGAATGCTTTGGTCTGTGCATTTATATTGTTTAGCATGATAAGTGCGATGGATACTGTACTTGCTTCAAAATGACCAAAAGGGAGATGATTTTCCTCACAGTGCAACCTCTTTATGCAAGGAACCCCTGATCTTACATCTCAGCCAGAACAAAATATTGGGTGGAGGTGTCTCTTGTATCGCTCCAGGACCACTGCAACACAAAGCTTTTAATGTCTTGATTTTAGTCTTGTCTCTAACTTTAAACAGGCGTTGTCTTTAATAGGTAACTGCAATCAAGTGCTTTTTTTCAAGTGCAAGTCATCATACATTTAGTACTAGATTTCAAGCGCAATTTGCATTTTGTATGCATTTTTTCTAATGCCCTCCTCGTACAACAAGCAAAACTGATATTTATAGTGGGTATGATCTTGCAACTAGTGCTTCTTTACACGGCTCTTTGAACGGCCCTGGTTCTTACGCTTAGCATGAGGATGCTAATGGGCTTGCGTGTCTCCTAGCACACGCGTGCGTGTTTATTGAGCACTTATTAGCCGCGCTTTCCCGGAAACCGTTCCCTCAGTTCAGCGAGTGCTCGGAGGTAGAGCGATCGATCCCGCTAACGATAGACGGGACTCGGGGACTGGGAGCGCGAGCAGGAGACCGAGGGGGCTCCGATGGATCAGATCTAACACAAATAACCACTCGCTTTGTCTTCCTGGCTCCAGACAGAAGTCGGCCGCAGACAGCCGCTCCCATGAATAAACCACAGCTTGAGGACGGCAGGGCCTTTCCTTGGCCGGGTTCTGATACGTTTCACATCTACGTGTTCCTACAGAGGCCTTGCCCTCATGTCTCGAGTCAGAATCTGTGAACACCAGAGGTGCAAAATCCGGGTTTGGAAAGTAAAAGTACTCCCCATTATTTCCCTCCGATCACCTGGGTTTGTTAATTGGCACAGTTCAAGAGGAAGAGCTAATTGGTGAACTCAACTGGATGAAATAATGGGTGGAAGAAACACTCGGCAGGACTTTTACTTGGGCTTCGTACCTCTGGTGGGCCATAGTGTCAGCTCATTCACGACAAAAACTTTGAAACTGTTGTGCTGTGATTTGTTAATGGGAGCTGTGGTCTGTAGTTCACACTTGCTAGGCCTGAAATAAGTACTAATATGAGTGAAATCCTCCCCGCACTTGGCACCCTGCACTTTTACGGTATTAGTGTACATTTATTCAGCACATTACTCAGATGTGAAATGTTCAATATATTATGATGATGTACAGTGTTATGAATAATGAGAAAACGACCCGAAACTTAAGCATACCGTTTTTTCTATCTGAATAGCCAGGCGCCCTACAGGGATAACTTCTGAAGCCAACAAAGAAACTCGTTCAAGTTTGGTCCATTTTAGAGGTAAGTAGCCAAATTATTCTTTTTTACTGTGTATTTTAAATGTCCATACACTTATATATTTTTTCAGCTCCCATCTTATTTTGCGCATAAATAGTAAATGTTGACACCTGGTAAAGAGATTTATGTGACTGTAAATTATATGTTTTGAGTTACTTGGATATACCGCTGTGTCAAATGGGAGTTTCCCAATCAAAGAGCGAATTCCTCGGGTTACCGATCAAGATATTGATCAAAATCAAACCTATTAGTTCAAAATGAGTGCCAACCTTCCCACTCTTCCGTTAAAACGTCTACACCCTGTATCGCCTCTGTTTATGTTTATGTTTCTGTTTCTGTTTCTGTTCCTGTGACACCACCAGCTGCTCAAAATCAACGTGCTAAACGCAGTGGTGGCAGTCGACGTCTCATTAACTGTAGAAATGTGCATGCTGTTTGAAAGAAAGGTTCTAAAATCTTCATTTGGGGGAGGAAGTTTCTCTGCAGTGGCATTTTGGCCCAATGGATGGCGATGTTTCACACAAATTCGACCGTCTCCAGCCGCGATACCTTCATAGCTGAAACACTAATGTGTCGTATCTTATACTTGTGCCAGTCTGGTTTGGACATTAAGTCAGTGCTGTAAAACCTTGCTCTTCTGTTTTCTGTATAGTAAAGCCATGGTAGAAAATCCAGGATACAGTTTTTTGGGGGTTACATGCATCAGTCAAAAAAATGTCTACTTGGTTCTTCTTCACAAACCGGACAGCAACACAGCAATCTGTCTTTACCTGTAGCTAATCTACGTGTAACATGATTTCATGGGGAAACCTCTTTGAAAGTCAATTTGAAATCTCTCCCATCTCTTTTCTGGGGCATACACTCACTGGGTTTAGCCAGTTAAACCTCTCAACATGTAGCTACAGTACAATAAATTAAAATGAAATGGCGAAAAGGAGGAGGAAAAAAAAAAATCATTCGACAATTTATACTTTAAAGGTTTCTCTTATTTGGCAAACACATTTTTGGACCTCTTTAAATACTATATACATTCACATTAAGTTACTGTTATTTTAAATATATTCATATGTGTATTTATATTATATATATATTGCCCTATGGGCAGTAGTTGAGGTTCCATTCAGTAGATGAATTCTCATTTCATATTGCACCTCTGTCCTCTCACTGTCTCACAATGCCAATAATATAAAATATTCTACACGAGGGGTTTCATTTCATGGCCTGTTATTGGTACAATACGTTCACTCTTCATTGAGGGGTTGTCTCCATGGCAACAAAGTTCAGCCCAAAAAACCTTAAAACAAGAACAGCGCCCCCCTCCAGTGCCCCCCCCCCCCCCCCCCCTGAAACCACCGGGGGTGGCAAAGGCCGACATCACAGAAGGGGAAATACCATTAAAAAAAAAAAAGGAATATCTACAAAACGAGCACGATGCTTTTCCCGGATGTGTGCCCGGGCGGCCGGACGTCAGGAGGGAGGGAGGGAGGGAGGGAGGGAGGGATGGATGGTCCTGAAGGGAGGAGCGCACAGGAACGAGGGAGAGGTAGAGAGAGGGAGAGAGAGGAGAGCGAGAGAGAGAGAGAAAGAACCAAGTGTACACCGTGTATGAATCACTTCACTCTACCATGCTTTGGAAAAGTAAGGGGGAGATGATATGGTAGAAGCCACATATGTCTCCACTTCATAGAGCAACAGAAAAATACAAAATACCTTTGAGTTGAACAGGTATTCTGTTGTACAATGCTTGCTTGGATGCTTTTTTTAAAAATGTTTTTTTTTTCTTTAGTTCATTTTTTTTTGTTGTTTTTTTTTGTAGTTCTTTGAGGTTCTGCGTCGTTTCGGGTAGGCCAAGAATCTTCATCTCCACTCCCGTTGCGATTCAGCAGAAGTCTTACTCGGTCTGTTATTCCCGTCTTTTTGCCGTAATTGTTTTTTTCTTAGCCTTGTAATTGGTGCGTTTAAAAAAAAAAAGCTTCACACATGATTTCCCGTTCCTGCCTCCATGGTATCACGTTGAGTTGGTAATAGTCTGTTCTCAGCCAGCGAAAGCACACACACACCGTGTGGCCTATCTGTCCTCCAGGCCTGGCTTGCTGAGAGGTTGAAGTAGCTTGCGTTTGGTCACAAAGATGAGAGGTTTACTCGTCTCTCAGTAACTTTGGCAGTGTAATAAAAATAGGTTTGGACTGTTTATGTTTTTTTTTTTTTCATTTGGGTTCACGTCAGTACAGAGAGGTGAGTCCGGTGTAGATTTTCTTGGCTCGCTAGCAAGGTAGTTAATGGATTTTCCTTATTTTTTTTTTTATTCTCCTTAAGATTTTTTGGACTATTCTTTTATTTCATTTAAAGCCAAAAGAGCATTGAAACGAATCCTTCCTCAAATAAACAGCCTTCTTCAGGAGGGAACAAAATGCACCATTCGCTGTCCACCATTTTGAGGAACGGAAGGTGCCGATGTCCGTGGTTTTTCACGCGGAGGGACAGAGCGATGCAGGAGTCCGTTCAGGCCAGATCCCTGGGTGACCCTGCTCTTTGAGATGCCTCCAAACGACCTACACATTGTATATCAGAGGGGGTGCATGATATCCCACAATCCCTAGACTCATGTCCTTCCGTAACTGTTAAAGTCAAGACACCTGTTGCTACACCAGGTGCTCCTGTGCCAGTAAAATGCTGGATGTCATGCAAACCCCCGTATATACCGTGGATAGTACAGGGTTTTGTGTCAGTGAGGCCAGGTCTTCGGCATGCTAGGACGATAACAAAGCTAGTACTGACTCAGAGCTTTCAATACAGAACTGTGTGGTGGATGCTAGATAGCTTGCTTGTAATTGGATTACAACTGAGAAAACAAAAATCCCCTTTAATTACAAAATATGCCTCGAAGGTGTTGGTGTTTTTGGCTCCCAGTAATCGAAGCCCTGGCCATTTCGTGTGATGCTGCCGGCCTGTCACACTGCGAGTGTGTGTGTGTGTGCGTGCGTGTGTGTGTGTAGGCGCATGTGTGTGTGTATAAGTGTGTGTGTGTGCGCGTGTGCGTACGGGTCCGTCGGGGGGCACACGGCAGAGAGGCTGAGAGAGCGACGCGGTGAACGTCAGGTGGCGGTGAAGTAGACACGGTATCGGTTGAGCTCAGGGAGGGCGGGGCATGGCGTGTGTTTCCTCAGTGTCCGTAGGCGAGGTGCGGGGGGGCGGGGGCGAGGGGGGGGCGGTGGTTGCCGTGGCAGCGAGGGGGGCGGGGCTCGTCAGCGGGACGCCGTGTCCAGCAGGGCGGGCGTGGCCGGGGTGGTGGCCCTGGAGGCGCTGCTGGAGCTGGCCTCCTTCGGGCTGCCTGAGGTGCTGCTGGGGAGGGACGGGGGCGCGGGGGGGGTGCTCTCCGAGTGCGTGGGGGGGGCGGAGGACGAAGAGGAGGAGGAGGAGGAGGAGGAGGACGAGGGCGCGTTGCCGCCCCCCGGGAGCAGGCCCTGGCCGCACACGTGGTGGTGCTTCTCCCAGTCCTTGTGCTGGCAGAAGGAGCCGCAGTACCGCGCCGCGTTGCAGCCACTGCACGTCTCACTCGCCTTCCGCCCGCAGTTCCAGCAGCTCTGCGGGGGGAGAGAGACCGGGGTTACCCTCTCTGAACCAGGGAGAGAGACCGGGGTTACCCTCTCTGAACCAGGGAGAGAGACCGGGGTTACCCTCTCTGAACCAGGGAGAGAGACCGGGGTTACCCTCTCTGAACCAGGGAGAGAGACCGGGGTTACCCTCTCTGAACCAGGGAGAGAGACCGGGGTTACCCTCTCTGAACCAGGGAGAGAGACCGGGGTTACCCTCTCTGAACCAGGGAGAGAGACCGGGGTTACCCTCTCTGAACCAGGGAGAGAGGCCGGGGTTACCCTCTCTGAACCAGGGAGAGAGACCGGGGTTACCCTCACTGAACCAGGGAGAGAGACCGGGGTTACCCTCTCTGAACCAGGGAGAGAGACCGGGGTTACCCTCTCTGAACCAGGGAGAGAGACCGGGGTTACCCTCTCTGAACCAGGGAGAGAGACCGGGGTTACCCTCTCTGAACCAGGGAGAGAGACCGGGGCTACCCTTTCTGAACCAGAGAGAGGTCTGTGTTACTCTCACTGAACCAGGGAGAGGTCTCTGTTCGTCTCACTGAACCAGGGTCCCAAAGGGAAACGTATCAGTCCATCAATGGCAATACAAGCATGTAGACCAGTTTTAACCAAAAACACTCATCGTTTAAGTACTTCTTATTTATTTATTTACTTTTTTAATGTATTTTTTTAGGGTATACAAGAAGGATATGGGGAGGGGGGTAAATCAGGAGGGAGGACTAAGGTATAGTCATACTAAGGTATGAAAAGGTGTGTTTTCAATATGTGTCCAAATAAGGAGAGGGATTCTGCTGCCCTGGCAGTGGTAGGCCAGTCATTCCACCACTGAGGAACCAGAACGGAGAACAGGGGTGTGAACGTGCCAGCTCGACCAGGGACCACAAGTTGACCAGAGCTGGCAGACCGGAGTGGTCATGCTGGGGAGATATTTGAGTGTTAGTGTGTTAATGTCTTTTTAAGGTCAGTTTATAGTCCAGTGACAGAGTGTCGCTCCACTGAATGGCAGAGCGTTCATGAACATTCTATTTTCGCCCATCGTAAAACCGCGGCATAAAAAAATTCTAAACACATTCCAGCCGCTCAGAGTAATAAACCAAATGCCACTGCTCACTTTGTTATTTTTCTGCTGCATCTGTGTGTGTATACTATGTCTGTCTGTTTGCATATGTGTGTAAACTTGTCTGGCTGTGTGTATGAATATTTATAGTCCTCATTGATAATAAAAAAAACTTCTAAAATTCTAAGATGAGGTTGGTTCCTCGCCCTCTGGGTTTGTACCTCCCCAGGGCCAAGCCTCTGTTGTTCTGTGCTGCTGTTGTTGTTGTTGATTTTATGGATGGTACAGTGAACTAAACAGTCAGTGCAGTGAAATAAACACAGTGCAGTGAAATGAACAGACAGTGCAGTGAAATAAACAGACAGTGCAGTGAAATAAACAGATAGTGCAGTGAAATAAACGCTCAGTGCAGTGAAATAAACACAGTGCAGTGAAATAAAAAGACAGTGCAGTGAAATGAACAGACAGTGCAGTGAAATAAACAGACAGTGCAGTGAACTAAACGGTCAGTGCAGTGAAATAAACAGACAGTGCAGTGAAATAAACAGACAGTGCAGTGAACTAAACGGATAGTGCAGTGAAATAAATGGTCACTGCAGTGAAATAAACACAGAGCAGTGAAACAAACAGACAGTGCAGTGAAATAAACGGTCAGTGCAGTGAAATGAACACAGTGCAGTGAAATAAACAGACAGTGCAGTGAAATGAACAGACAGTGCAGTGAAATAAACAAACAGTGCAGTGAAATAAACAGACAGTGCAGTGAAATGAACAGACAGTGCAGTGAAATAAACAGACAGTGCAGTGAAATAAACAGACAGTGCAGTGAAATAAACAGACAGTGCAGTGAAATGCTCAGTGCAGTGAAATAAACGCTCAGTGCAGTGAAATGAACACAGTGCAGTGAAATAAACAGATAGTGCAGTGAAGTAAACACAGTGCAGTGAACTAAACGGTCAGTGCAGTGTAATAAACGGACAGTGCAGTGCGCTCACCTCGCTGGAGTCCTCCTGCTGGTTGATGACGGTCAGTGCGTCCTCGGAGGCCTGACGTTTGGCCTCGGCCAGCGCCCGCTCCATCTTGGACCGCTCCACCGAGATCATCTCATGGGCCTTCCGCTCGGCGTCCGTCACCCGCCTTCTGGAGCTCCGACAGGGCCTGTCTCTTCACCTCGTTCACCGCCTCCTCTGTGGAGAGAGAGAGAGAGAGAGAGAGAGAGGAGAGAGAGAGAGAGAGAGAGAGAGAGAGAGAGAGAGAGAGAGAGAGAGAGAGAGAGAGAGAGAGAGAGAGAGAGAGAGAGAGAGAGAGAGAGAGAGAGAGAGAGAGAGAGAGAGAGAGAGAGAGGAGAGAGAGAGAGAGAGAGAGAGAGAGAGAGAGAGAGAGAACGTTAGGCCTCAGTGCTCAGAGCCTCCCATCCTTCAGCCATCATCGTTTATTGAGACACTCTAAGCTCTCAGCTTGTTTTATCTCCGCAAACAGATGTACGTCATCCAACATTTAAAACATTCTGTCACAATCCTTTAATAATTCAACAAAACAAGTCTGGTGACAATCAGTTTGAGCGCTGACAACAGCAGATGTCTGGACTTGTTCGCAAACTCGCCCGTTTTTCCCCCAGTATTCCGCGTCTGTGCGGTTCTGACGTTACGTTCTCCGCCGGGTAACCGCAAGACCGCAAGACCGACTTTGAAACGAAGAAACCATTGATCTCGCCTCTGTGTGTGTGTGTGCATGTGTGATACAGGAGTACTGTTGAGGTTGAATCCTCTCCTCTTTGTTCCACAAATGCCAGTGCGTATGAGTGAATAGGCTTTGTTTTTAGAACAGGCAGGTGTGTGGACTCATTCACAGACGGCATTTCAAGAATAGATGTTCAGACTCCTACTCGCCGGAAGACAGAGTGTTTATCAGTGTAATTGTGCTCCATTTTGTTCCATTATACATCATATCGTGCCATGGAGGACCGAACAAGGACAAAACACTCGGAAATACTATTCTTCAGGCCCTACACAGGTTGGAGCAGTCCGCTCCCCCGCCCCCTATGAAAACGACACAGTGGAATATATCGAGACATGGTCAAATGTAAATTATAAAGCGAATGATGCTATATATTCTAGAATTCATATTGTAAAATGAGATTTAAAAATGGCCGGAACCTGTGTACGTTGAATATCAGATACCAAGAGGGACAGAGTGTATACACATATACAGTGTCTGATAGAGAGTGTATACACATATACAGTGTCTGATAGAGAGTGTATACACATATACAGTGTCTGATAGAGAGTGTATACACATATACAGTCTCTGATAGAGAGTGTATACACATATACAGTGTCTGATAGAGAGTATATACACATATACAGTGTCTGATAGAGAGTGTATACACATATACAGTGTCTGATAGAGAGTGTATACACATATACAGTGTCTGATAGAGAGTGTATACACATATACAGTCTCTGATAGAGAGTATATGCACATATACAGTGTCTGATAGAGAGTATATATACATATACAGTGTCTGATAGAGAGTATATATACATATACAGTGTCTGATAGAGACTATATATACATATACAGTGTCTGATAGAGTAGGTGAGACAGAGTAAGAGAGAGAAAGCATTAATTACTTTCCTCTGTGTTACTAAAGCATTAGGCCGAATCTTTTCCTATGTTCAGGGCAGTAGTCTCACCCACGTGGCTGCGCCCTCTACAGACAGACTGTCCAAGCTCTGTCCCACGTCACTCTCTCACCCATTATATTAATGGCATTTTGGCAGACGCTCTTATCCAGAGCGACGTACAGTTGATTAGACTAAGCAGGAGACAATCCTCCCCCTGGAGCAATGCAGGGTTAAGGGCCTTGCTCAAGGGCCCAACGGCTGTTGTGGATCTTATGGCTACACTGGGGATCAAACCACCGATCTTGCAGGTCCCAGTCATTTACCTTAACCACTGCGCTACAGACATGTACCTTAACCACTACACTACAGTCATGCACCTTAACCACTACGCTACAGTCATGTACCTTAACCACTACACTACAGTCATGCACCTTAACCACTACACTACAGTCATGTACCTTAACCCCTACACTACAGTCATGTACCTTAACCACTACACTACAGTCATGCACCTTAACCACTACGCTACAGTCATGTACCTTAACCACTACGCTACAGTCATGTACCTTAACCACGACGCTACAGTCATGTACCTTAACCACTACGCTACAGTCATGTACCTTAACCACGACACTACAGTCATGTACCTTAACCACTACGCTACAGTCATGTACCTTAACCACTACGCTACAGTCATGTACCTTAACCACTACGCTACAGTCATGTACCTTAACCACGACACTACAGTCATGTACCTTAACCACTACGCTACAGTCATGTACCTTAACCACGACGCTACAGTCATGTACCTTAACCACTACGCTACAGTCATGTACCTTAACCACTACGCTACAGTCATGTACCTTAACCACGACGCTACAGTCATGTACCTTAACCACTACACTACAGTCATGTACCTTAACCACTACGCTACAGTCATGTACCTTAACCACGACACTACAGTCATGTACCTTAACCACTACGCTACAGTCATGTACCTTAACCACGACGCTACAGTCATGTACCTTAACCACTACGCTACAGTCATGTACCTTAACCACTACGCTACAGTCATGTACCTTAACCACGACGCTACAGTCATGTACCTTAACCACTACGCTACAGTCATGTACCTTAACCACGACGCTACAGTCATGTACCTTAACCACTACGCTACAGTCATGTACCTTAACCACTACGCTACAGTCATGTACCTTAACCACGACACTACAGTCATGTACCTTAACCACTACGCTACAGTCATGTACCTTAACCACGACGCTACAGTCATGTACCTTAACCACTACACTACAGTCATGTACATTAACCACTACGCTACAGTCATGTACCTTAACCACTACGCTACAGTCATGTACCTTAACCACTACGCTACAGTCATGTACCTTAACCACGACGCTACAGTCATGTACCTTAACCACTACGCTACAGTCATGTACCTTAACCACTACGCTACAGTCATGTACCTTAACCACGACACTACAATCATGTACCTTAACCACTACGCTACAGTCATGTACCTTAACCACGACGCTACAGTCATGTACCTTAACCACTACGCTACAGTCATGTACCTTAACCACTACGCTACAGTCATGTACCTTAACCACGACACTACAGTCATGTACCTTAACCACTATGCTACAGTCATGTACCTTAACCACTACATTACAGGCCGCCCTGTGCGCCCATGTTCCTTATGGTTCTTTTTACATCCATAAGGGCCCTCTCTCCCTGACCCTGGGCCCCTGTCTGAGGCCTGCTGCCTGCTGCCTGCTGCCTGCCTGGAGCCCTGGAGCCCTGGAGCCCTAGAGGTCTGGAGGTCTGGAGGTCTGGAGGTCTGGAGGTCTGGCCTTGTGCTGGGCTGTACTGACCCCCAGAGCGCATGGAAGCGCTTAGTACTCCACCCGTCCTTTCCCTCTCTCCCACACACTTCCCCTGCTCCCTTCATCCCCTCTCCTCTCTCGTTCCCTCATTCCTCTCCTCCCTCATCCCCTCGTTCCTCTCCTCCCTCGTTCCTCTCCTCTCTCGTTCCGTCGTTCCTCTCCTCTCTCCTCCCTCGTTCCTCTCCTCCCTCATCCCCTCGTTCCTCTCCTCTCTCCTCCCTCGTTCCTCTCTTCTCTCGTTCCCTCGTTCCTCTCCTCTCTCCTCCCTCGTTCCTCTCCTCCGTTCTCCCCACCTCTCCTCGATCAATCCCAGCTCAGAGCGCTCAGTCGCCCGACTAAACGCATGCGCACCGCAGAGACGTCACTCCTGCAAATGTAATTAATTTAATCAAGGAGAGCCGGGAGCAGACGCCGGCGCTGTTGGCTCTTAATGGAAAACACCAGCGCCTGTGCGTTAGCGTTTCTGTTCCCTTCTCTGTTCTTATTTCTCACACTTCAGGTCTTATTCTTAAAGAGCGGTGGCTCTCAGACCTCTCTCCACCACCAAACGCTTGTCCTCTTGATTTTATTTTTAATTAAAGGTACAATGGGTAAGATTTTTGTGTTAAAACGTTGTGACAAGACCATTGTAAATCCCTTCCTATCATTGAAAAAGGCTAGCTGACATGTTGGAGGGGGGGGCCGCGGTGGCCCTGTGTGGGGGGAACGGTGGGGAGATGGAGGGGGGGGCCGCGGTGGCCCTGTGTGGGGGGAGCGGTGGGGAGATGGAGGGGGGGGGACCGCGGTGGGGAGATGGAGGGGGGGACCGCGGTGGCCCTGTGTGGGGGGAGCGGTGGGGAGATGGAGGGGGGAGATGGAGGGGGGGACCGCGGTGGCCCTGTGTGGGGGGAGCGGTGGGGAGATGGAGGGGGGGGACCGCGGTGGGGAGATGGAGGGGGGGACCGCGGTGGCCCTGTGTGGGGGGAGCGGTGGGGAGATGGAGGGGGGGGCCGCGGTGGGGAGATGGAGGCCCCCGTGCCTCATGAATAACCCAGCGCACACGCATCATTAGCGGGGATGGGGGGCCGTTACTCACCCTGCTTGGTCTGGAGCTGCTTTAGTGCCGGCGAGAGTGGGACACTTGTAGTACCTGTATGAAAAACAACTGCAATTAAAAGGGCATTACTGCCGGGGAAAATGCAGCACGCTTCTTGCAGACAACAGCAGGATTTTTTTTCGGTTGTTGTTTATTTATTTATTTATTTATTTTTAACCACTTGCGTGATTGCGAGCTAATTAGCACAGACGTGGGTGAAGGCTGTGCTATTGTGGGTCTCGGCCTCGCTGGGCTGTGCTGTAGTAGTGGCCGAGGCTGGGCCGAGTCTGATCCAGCCTGTGCTGCAGCCAGTCCAGGTGTCTCGTGGTTATTGCCTGCTGGAGTAAACTCCTGACGCTGACGGTTTCGTGGCCGTCAGAGTGGGGGCGGGAGGAGAGGGGTCATCCCCCCCCCCGTGCCGCCCTGCTGTCGGCTGTGCCCGGTTACTGCATTACTGCATTTTCACCGCAGTTTTAACTGCAGTCGTGTTTCATAGCGGTGACAGATGGAGAGCACTTATCACTAATGACACACGGGACTCTGGTCTCTCGCCTGACGTCAGCGCCTCCCTCTCTCCCCCCTCTCTGCTCTCTCAGCTAGCTGCCCTGCCCGCCCAGCCCCACCCAGCCCAGCCCAGCCCAGCCCCACCCAGCCCAGCCCAGCCCAGCCCCACCCAGCCCCGCCCCGCCCAGCCCAGCCCCGCTCTTACCGGCCTTCCTCCAGATCTCCTCGGGCAGGTATCCTGAGGACGGCCGGTGCAGAAAATCCCGGTGAATCTCTGAAAAGCAAGCGGGCAGACGGGCGGCAACATTACATTACATTACATTGCATTACATTACACTAATGCCATTTGGCAGGCGCTCTTATCCAGAGCGACGTACTGTTGATTAGACTAAGCAGGAGACAGTCCTCCCCTGGAGCAATGCAGGGTTAAGGGCCTCGCTCAAGGGGCTAACGGCTGTGCGGATCTTATTGTGGCTACACCAGGGATCGAACCACCGGGTCCCGGTCATGTACCTTAACCACTACGCTACAGGCAACCAATCACACACAGGCTCAATCTTCTGGGGGGTACAGGGTGGTCATATCTCCCTGCATGTCTGTCGCATAAACTTTACTTATACCACGTTCTGGGTCAACACTCGATTCTGATTGGATGCTTGCTGGAGATTATTTTCGTATCATCGCTCAACGGTTGGCAGTCAAGCCTTATCACCTAATTCTAAATTCATATGCTGCCAACTTAAGGACAGACCCAAAGCCAGCAGCGTGATATGAGTTAAAAGGGTTATAATCGTGTGCACAATGCAAAAACCAGAAGATAACCTGTGTTTTATTATTTTCTGAGACTTTACATCTTATAACTTACTTTTTTCCTGAATAAGACTAAAATATTGCCAATGAGGTCAGACTGTTTTACCCAATCACTCAAGATTTGCCACTGAAATAAGAACATTTCACTTGTCAAGCAAACATAAAAACATTGAACATTGAACATTAAAAATGAAAAAAGCCAATATTTTCAACTTTAGAGGAAAAAAAACAAAAAAAACGTAAGTCTTACTCCAAGACTAAAATGCTTGTTAAGACTCTTTGCGGTTGTTGTGCAGTGGCAGTACCTAGCGGCTGTGGCTCGGTGCTGTTAGCGGTGTTGGAGGAGGAGTTGTGAGGAGGAGGAGGAGGAGGAGGAGGGCGCTGGGCGGAGCTCCCACCTTTTTTCATATCCTCCACGTCGCTGTAGCGGCGGATCCAGTGGTTCATCTCCTCACGGTCGGCCTCCTGGCAGCGTCGCAGGACGGTGAGCGACCGCCGCGTCTTCTCCACCATGTCCATGATGCAGTTCAGCAGCTGCAGGGGGAGGGGAGGGTCAGGACCAGATGGGCTGACCTACTCTCTCTCTCTCCCTCTCACTCTCTCTCTCTCTCTCTCTCTCTCTCTCTGTCAACACTCTCTCACTCACTCTCTCTCTCTCTGTCTCTCTCTGTCTCTCTCACTCTCAACACTCTCTCACTCACTCTCTTTCTCTTTCTCTCTCTCTCACTCTCTCTCACTCTCTCTTTCTCACACTCTCTCTCTCTCTCTCTCTCTCTCCCTCTCTCTCCCTCTCGCTCTCTCTCTCTCTCTCTCTGTCAACACTCTCTCACTCACTCTCTCGCTCTCTCTCCCTCTCTCCCTCTCGCTCTCTCTCTTGTCTCAACTCTCTCAATACTCTCTCTCACTCTCAACACTCTCTCACTCACTCTCTCTCTCTTTCTCTTTCTCTCTCACGCTCTCTCTCACTCTCTCTCTCTTTCTCACACACTCTCTCTCTCTCTCTCTCTCTCTCTGTCTCTCTCTGTCAACACTCTCTCACTCACTCTCGCTCTCTCTCTCTCTCTCTCTCCCTCTCTCCTCTCCATCAGTGCGCCCAAAGGCGGTTACTGGCGATTTAACTCCGATTAACGCCGATTACGCCAGGCGGGAATTAGCACAGCGCAGCGTCTCCGGGAATGGGCATGTGGAAGGACCTGGGATAAACTCTGTAATCGCGCCTCATATTTAGAGCTTTATTTATCCCTTATTTTTCCACATGCTGTTTCAGATATATCTCATCAATCGCGTAGGTTGGACAGGGGAAATTCAGGTACATACTTTTCACGGTTTATACACTTCATGACACATGCTGTTGGTACTGTACAGTCATTTTCTTATCGGCATTTTAGGGCTGCGTAGCGATCAACTTTTGACAGTTGATACTGGCTTAGTGTCCGCTGGCTTTCTGATTGGCCGAGTTCAGAAGGCTATTACTCCAGTTTTAATACTGGAGAATTTTCTCTGCATTTTTCAGAACATGGCTTTAATATTCTGGGCATAGCTGGCAAGCTGAACACCCAAAAGTGCCAAACATCCCACTCCGTGTGCTAACTGAATCTGTTTCAGACTCACTGAGGAACATTGTCAGGCCACCATGCAACAGAATGATCGACTGCGAGACGAATATGAACTTAGACCTGTTTAAATGCATACAGTGAAGTCTGTAAGTATTTGGGCAGTGACACAAAATTAGCTTTTTGGCTCTGTAGTCCAGCACATTGGATTTTAAAACAACGAATATCTGGCTAAAGTAGTGTATTTACATCCCATATCATGGGAAACATATAGGAATTGCGGCCCTTTTTATACAGTATCACTGTCTAAATACTTATGGACTGTGCTTGTACAGTACAGTATTAATTTAGTGAGAGTTTTGTGAGTCCTGGGGAAGCCCCAGTGAGTGAGGCCAGAGTCTGACGCTTATATAGTAAAGGTCCATCTGCCTCAAGAACTATATTATGATGATAACTTTAACGATAACATCGTGAGCGTCCGCAATGATTAACGATAACGTTCTGCCAATAGCCTCTCGGCCAGGTCATCTGCCGTTTTTGAATGTGACGGCCTGTAAATTTCGATGGATTTTGATTGGCTGTCAGTGTTTTATCAGTCATGTAGCCGGAAAAAGATCGCTCTGAAAGCCACTTGGGTTCGAACAATTGCGAATAAAACAATATATTTATAGCTATTGTTACATCGTTACATTACGTTGCACATTAATAGTTATC
>NC_083774.1:3964887-3997387 GCF_963514075.1 Conger conger | reverse complement strand
TTACATTAGCTGGAACAAATACATTAATGAATAATTATTCACATGCTTGTATTTAATTATTGTACATCAAAAATCAACAACTACAGTTCATGTCGCCTGTTTGCAAAGTGTGACCAGGGAATGTGTGAAAGGAGGACAGCAAGTTCTGTACATTATTGTACGATTAATCAATATTAAAAACTGTACGTAGTTCATGTGCTGGAGGATGAGTGAGTGAGGAGAAGCAGGGCGAGTTCTCTACATTATTGTACATCATAATCAAAGTTAAAAACCAACTACACCATCATGCACCCTTATTGTCAAGTGTGATCTGCGAATGTGTGAGAGTGGTGGAGGGTTGGGTGTTGTATATTATTGTAAATCATTGATCACTGTTAAAAACTACAGTTCGTGCACTGGAGGATGAGTGAGAGAGAGAGAGGAGGAAGAAGAGGAGGAGGAAGAGGAGGGGGAAGAAGTGGAGGAAGTGGAGGAGGAGGAGGAAGCGGAGGAAGTGGAGGAGGAAGAGGAGGAGGAGGAAGCGGAGGAAGTGGAGGAGGAAGAGGAGGAGGAGGAAGCGGAGGAAGAGGAGGAGGAAGTGGAGGAGGAAGAGGAGGAGGAAGCGGAGGAAGAGGAGGAGGAGGAAGGGGAGGAGGAAGTGGAGGAGGAAGAGGAGGAGGAAGCGGAGGAAGAGGAGTAAGAGGAGGAAGAGGAGGAAGGGGAGGAGGAAGAGGAGGTTTCGGGGACTCACCACCAGGCCCAGCACCAGGCTGCGGACGCGCTCCCCGATCTCGGGCGAGATGTCGTTGCCGAACTGCTGCAGCGTGGTGAGGAAGCGCTTGAGCTTGCAGAGCTGGCGGGCTCCGCAGGCCGGGGGCAGCTGCTGATTGGACAGCGAGGCGGTGGAGGACATGGCCGGGCCGTTGCTGAAGCCGTTGGGCGTGGAGGGAGCGCCGTTCAGCGCCGTGGGAGAGTGACTGCTCCCGTTCAGCACTGCGGAGAGAGAGAGGGGCGCGCCGTCAGCTCCTGCACCTCCCGACCCTGACCCTGACCCCGACCCTGACCCTGCGCCCCCCTCCGCCCCCCGTGATGCGCTGGAACCCGCCCGCGATCCCGGAGAGGGCAGGCGCATGGCGGCCACGGTGGCTTCCCGCTCCGGATCCAGAAACGGTGCGGGAGGAGACGGCGGTGTCACACGCGCGCCACCTCCAAATGCGCCCCCGCTGCTGCCTGCACCGAGGATCATCCCTCTCCGAGCCAGGCCCGCGCCCCCCCTCAGCTGTTCATCACCCCCCCCGGCCGGCCTGTCTCCCCCCGTCTCTCACTCACTCACTCACTGGAACACCACTATAAGAGGAACTTGTTAAAGAGCTGCCGAATATAGCCCCGTGCCCTGAGTTACTTTTATTCCGACAGCAGGTGTGCTGCTAAATCTGGCCCCGCACATGTCCACCAGCTGAAAGTAGATTTGCAGCTTTCAGGTTCAGAAGCCCCCCCCTTCCCCCCTTCCCCCCTGCTCCCAAATTAACCCCCCTCTCTATTCTCAAACCCCCCCCCCCCCCCCCCACCCCCCGCCCCGGGACTCCTGCCTTATTTACCGTAGCATTCCCGTACGGCCGTCTGAAGTGTATTAAATGGCAGATCGGTTCAGAAGGCAGATAAACACATGCACGCGTACTTATTTATACATCATACGTTCCTACCACTGCACTGCAGAAGTGATAGCATCCAATGTCAACCTGGCTTTCAGACGTGTTATCCACTACAAGGAAATAGTGCATAGATTAATGCCTTGTTAAACAAAAATATGGAGTATATGAATTAACTCTCACACGGTGTTCTCTTCTGGAGATATAGACGTGTGTGTATGTATGTGTGTATGAACGCACAATCCGTTCTCTCCCCACTACAAGTTGCCTCGGTGTCCGTGTGTCTCTGGCAGGGCACGCATATGGGGCGACCATGTGACCAGCCACTTGTGTTCTGGTTATAGAGCCGATCGGGCGCACTGCTGGTGACCAGCGACAGGTGAAACAACACGGCCCGTCATTGCTATATAGGGAAGAAAGCGGTCCGCAGGCCACAGGAGCGAACGCTCTCTGCAGTGAACCCACCCCCCCCCCCTCTCCCCCGCCGTCCCGCCGTCTGTAAACAAACAGCCTGACCCAGCACGCACCTGCGGGGAGCTGGCACAGACCCCCAGCGCTCCTGTCCCAACACACGCGCGTCTGCGCCGCACAGACATCACTGTCTTAACGCGCTGCTTAGTCTCGTCATTTCAGACAAACATTCATCGCATTTTGTTTCTCTCGAGTAGAAAATATTAGCTCGCTTTAACTTCATGTTTTGCGAGTGGAATTTTCTTATCCGAATGGCAAATCTTGAAATCAGTCAAACTGTCTTTTTCTTGGAAAATAAATAAGATTTTAAGTCTCAGTATTAAGGTTTTGCAGTGTACTGCGTGTAATAATATGGATTGTGTACTAAACAGTCCTACTGTAAAGCCGGTAATATAATGAGAACTTTCCAAACATGATTATGAGTTTGCTCTGCTCTAAACCGTCAACTTCCCAGAGTTTCAATACCGCTGCTCCTTGTTATTCTTTGAAAAGGTTTGAATTTATATTCATGCTTACCAGCCCCCCTTACCGCCCCCCCCCCAATAAAAATGAAAGGTAGAAATGGCACTGATTGAGGGGGTAAATCAGGGGGAGAAACGGCCCGTAGCTGAGGCCTCTCTGCTGAGACACACAGCGAGGCTTCGACGTGCGAGATGAGGAGACTCACAGGGGGAAAGTGCTGCCATTTTAAACCGGATTCATTTTTAACAAGGTCATAAAACACTCAATTTCTGCCTCTTCTGTCCCATTTTGGGGAGCCGGGTCTTCTGCCGCCGGGCTTGGAGGGGATGATTGAAACGGCGAAAACGCGGGGAAGTGTTGATTTGCGGCTTTGCACAAAAATTTTTGAAAGGGAAAGAGGGAAGAGGGGGCGGGGGGGGGGGGGGGTTGCCACGGTAACGCGGACTTACTGGTGGTGGGCGTGAACGAAGCGCTGCGGTTGGCTGCCTGGCTGACGGCAGGGGGCGGAGGTGGCATGGCGGGCGGAGTGGATCTGGGCTGGGTCTTCACATCAGCGGGTGAATCGGGCATCGTTCCAGCCGTCTGTTCTGTGCTACCTGGAGAAACGAGAGAGCGCCCGGGTCAGTGTCAGAGTCAGAGTCAGAGTCAGAGTCAGAGACAGAGACAGAGACAGAGACAGAGTCAGAGACAGAGTCAGAGTCAGAGTCAGAGACAGAGACAGAGACAGGGTCAGGGACAGAGTCAGTGACAGAGTCAGAGACAGAGACAGAGACAGAGTCAGAGACAGAGACAGAGACAGAGTCAGAGACAGAGTCAGAGTCAGAGACAGAGACAGAGACAGGGTCAGGGACAGAGTCAGTGACAGAGTCAGAGACAGAGACAGAGTCAGAGACAGAGACAGAGTCAGAGTCAGAGTCAGAGAGAGAGTCAGAGTCAGAGTCAGAGTCAGAGAGAGAGTCAGAGTCAGAGAGAGAGTCAGAGGTTGAGTCAGGACTCTCCTGTAGCCCCAGGTCACAGTCAGAGTCGGGACTCTATAGTGGACATTCAACTTATGACATTCTGCGGTCTCGGACTACGTCTTATATTTGTACATGATTGGTCAATATCGGTCGAAAACACAGAAGCTCCAACGTGCTTGGTTGCTGTTTTGTGGGCGATTTGGCACCAGGAGCACTTGGTGGTGCTGATTCCTGCTATATGTTATGAGTTATGCATTGCATTTATTTGTTTGTTTAGCAGATGGTGTCATCTAATACGACTTAAAGTTGATTCATGCATTTTAGGAAGGTGAATAACAGTATGGCAAAAAATAGACCAAGTACCATTGTGCATTGTGTAAAATTGCACATATTGCCACAATCAAACAGAAAATGTCACCAATTACTTACGTAGTTCTTAGTTCAGAATTAAACAGCCTGTCAGGTGTGGATTTACAGTAATGTACTGTTATCTTTGATTTGAATGCGGTTCAGCAATCGACAACATGTAAAGATTTGTGCTGAACCAAGGCCACGGTTTCTCTGTACAGAATATGAGCAGTCTGGAGGTCCAGAGCAGAGCGTAGGGTAGGGTAGGGTAGCGTACGGTAGGGTAGGGTAGTGTAGGGTAGCGTACGGTAGGGTAGGGTAGTGTAGTGTAGGGTAGCGTACGGTAGGGAAGGGTAGGGTAGTGTAGGGTAGCGTACGGTAGGGTAGGGTAGTGTAGGGTAGAAGTAGGTGAGAGATGGAGAGCGTGCGGAGATGAAGGTAAACACAAATATCTCTTCTCTTGGAAACATCCCGTAGCACCTGCTGTCCCGCTCAGCTGCTCCCCCCCCCCCCCACCCCCACCCCCCCGAGCGTCCTCTGCTCTGTTTCACCGTCCGGCTGTCCCCTCCCCCCCCCCGTACGGACAGCCTCTTTGACGGTCAGTGACAAGTGCAGCCGGGTCTGCCGCTGTCCGTCACCGCGTCCGTCCGTCCGTCCGGGGCGAACCTGCGCGGCCGTCCGCCCCGGGACCAAACAAGGAGAGCTCGGCCCGGCACGCGGTCAGGTGCTCCTGCCTTTCCTGGCTCCCTGGGGCCCCCGGGGCGCTTCCCGTGGCTGCCTGAGGACGCGGGCGGGTAGCGGGGGGACACACGCAGGGACACGTGGGCCTCGAGCGTCCCGCGCTAACCGCCGCTAACCGCCGCTAATCCTCCGTCAGCTGCTGTCCTTTTTCAGCGTTTCGGCCTACTGCCGGAAGCGCCCCGAACGGTCTTCGCCTTTCGCACAATTATCCCCTCGGCTCGGAAAAGAAATTCGCCTTTGTTTTCCTAACCCCCGTTTGTAATGTAATCGTTAGGGCTGCGTTTGCGGTGCTAGGTTCCACGCCGTTCGAGTCGCTGAGTGTAACGGTAGCGGGTACGAGGAAACGCACCGTTTGCGGAGTGAAATGTTCTCAACGCCCAGTGAAACGTTCGAAGAGACGCGCGCACGCCAACACCGCGGCTCAGGGAGTCGAAAAGAGTAGAAACTGTGAAAGAAAAAGACTTGTGCACTTGATGCTCTAAAAGAGAATTGCATCGAGTGTGTGAGTATTTTCTTTCATTGTTTATTGCTGACTTTCATAACTATGACAGTTAGTCATGCGTTGACTGATAACCACTCATTTGAGCTTAAGTTTGTGCATCCATAAGACAAACTACAGGCATCGCCAATAACAAATGTTTTCTCCCAAAATAAATCATCTTGTAATAATAAGTCCAGGAAAAATTGTTTACATTACAGTGATGCTCCTTAATTCTATTAAAAACGAATCCCTTTTCCAGCTGGCAGACTTGTCTGTTTCGTCCATTCCCTAACTTCCCGGGAATGCCTAACGGAGGTTTCTCGTGAATTGTGTGACATTGTAAACGTAAGAGAAAAGGATTATTTATTTATTTTTTTGCGATATTTTTTTTTCCCCAAGTATTTCTGCAGAAACGGTGGAGTGGGTGGGGAACAGAATCACAGATCTGTTCTGTCTGCTGGGACCTCCTTGGGCTCTGCTTACAGTGTTACAGTCTGCGGAGGTAAATGTTGTGCTGGGAGCTGGGTGCTGCAGGGGAAACAGTATATACGCCTGGCTGGCCCTGACTGGAAGAGGTCCTTCAGCTACCGCCTGGCAGACTGATGGCTTTTGCAGGGACGGCAGGGGTAACTTTACAGTGTATGTGACCCTGGAGCAGGACTCAATATCCTGCAAACAAGACTACTGAGTGTAGGGGGGGGGATATCAGAATCAGTCAAACACAGCGGCCAGCCAAAAGAGCAAAAACCCCCACCCCCCACCATAGAGGATGACTGTGAACCTGAATGTCAAAGTCGCATGGAAACTTACGTTGCGCCACAATGTCTACAGGTGATCAATGATGATCTTTTTCTCAGTTGTTGACAGTGAATTTATCCCACTTGTTTTTCAATGTCAATCAGGAAGACTCATGGCCTCGCAACTCTCGAATATGACACGGACTCCCCTGTGCGTGCATACACATCATCTTCCTCAAAAACAACCAGGGTTGCTGCCAAACCATAAATACTGAGACTTTGCCACAACAGTGGCCATATAGCTGGCCACCCTCTATAACTCTCAACATGATTTTTTTACTCCAATAACAACTGTCATTTCAGGGTGGATAATATCCTTTCCCTCTGGGACAAAAGCAACTTGAGTAGAACTTGCTAGGCTTGGAATGCACTTATTGTTTAGCGTTTGTAAACTGACCTTGTGGGAAAAAAAAACGACTGCCATACTCAGCTTTTTTAGAGAGCTAGTTGCCTTAAGTTTGCTCTTTAGCATATTATTCAGATAAGTTGACTTGGCCAGTCAACTATTTTTCAGTTATTAGGCTTTGAGAAACTCCTTTGTTGCTTTTACAATCTGTTCAAGATCATTGTCTTGCTCTCAGATGAAGTGCCATGAGTTTGGAGGCATTTGGTTCAACTTTGGTTCAACTTCGGCTTTGGTTTCTGTACTCTTCAGAATTTGTTAATACAGCACCAGGTTCTCTAACACCTGAACTAAGGAAGCAAGTGAACACACCTGACAAATCAGAAACACCTGTGAAGCCATTTGTCTCAAACGTTATGGTTGGGGTTTTTGAATGTATGCTTACAAATCTAAAATGCAGAACCAAACCAAGAAAAGATGTATTTTTCCCCAACATTATACAGGGCACTGTGTGAGTGTCTACCTGTGTGTGAGCACTAAAAAGATTAACCGCTTCTCTCCTCCCATTCATTTCCGGTCTTGGAAGATGAAAATAGGAGTCGCAGGAAGACAGAATAGACAGAAAGAAAAGATCATGATCATGCGTCACCTTCCGGAGATAAAAGCAGCACCTTCCGGATTATCCGCCAGCCCATCACAGAGGTAAGACCTCCATTTTGTAAACATTCCCGCTGACTATCAGCGATACAACAGTTGGACAGCAACATCTATCCTTTTCTAAACGAAACGCAGCACAGTTAATGCATTACTGAGCGAAGCAGAAAATCTACAAGTGTATTCCGTGGAAACCAGTCTTTATCAGTCATTGCCATTGCGTTTACAGTATGTGGCTGTGTTCTTGAAGTGCTTCCCAGCAAAAAGAAAAAAAAAAGGTGAGTGTTTTCGTCTTGTTATGAGTCTTATTTTTTTTCTCTCAAGTAGAAAATATTGGCTTGTTTCAAAGTTACTGTTTGCTTGACAAGTGAAATATTCTCGACCAAATGGCAAATCTTGAAATGAAATAAACTGTCTCACCCCATTGGCAATCATTTTGTCTCATTTAGCGATGAAAGTAATAGAAATAAGATTTGAAGTCGAATCCATAAGTCGAAAACACTCGTTGAGATGGTCTTACTCTTTGGTTTTTGTTATTTGTGACATGCGTCTGTGTGCTTCTTTAAGCACATCATGTTTCCTTAACGTCTTTCGCACCGTGTCCCAAGCACAGAGTCCCACTCCCGCTGAAAAGAAACGGGAATATTCACATCGGTAAGGCTGACAAAGTGTTGATACTATTCCGATAAAAATAGCCTCCCCTGCCCGTGTACTCCTGACCTCCGGATCGGCCCGGGCCGTGGACTCTCCGTTTACGCGGCCGGCTCGTGTCCTGTCAGGGCCCGTGACATATAAGGCCGGCCCCGCCGCGGCGCTCCGGCGGTAATCATGTTGGCGGGGGGAGCCGTCAGCGCCGGGAATGGACTGCAGGGCGCGGGGATAAATGGGCCCGGAACAACTGCTGCCATCTGGCCCCAGAGGCAGTATTTATAAACGCACTGTACGCGGCTGTCCGCACGCAGAACGCCTCAGACGTGGGTGTTTACTGGACGGATCCGATTCGGGACACTGCCCTTACTGCTCGCTACTGTTCTTGTTCTTATTTTTTTAATATTAATTAAGTTTATTTATGTTTTCAATTCGATTCAATTCAATTCAATTCAATTCAGTTCAGTTCAGTTCAGTTCAGTTCAGTTCAGTTCAGTTCAGTTCAGTTCAATTCAATTCAATTCAATTCAATTCAATTCAATTCAATTCAATTCAATTCAATTCAATTCAATTCAATTCAATTCAATTCAATTCGTATAGCATACCACCAAAGAGTAACAGGGAAGGGGAGAAAAATGGGAAGCATCAGCCCTGAGCCCCAGGTAGCACATGAGGTAAACGACTCCCGAGTTGGAGAGAAACCCCTCAAACAGTAGTGAGAAAAAATAGGGGCATGCCCGTCCTCCGCTGGCCTACAGGTTGTGATGATGGTACCAGTTCAGGTATTAAACCAGCAGGTCGTCTAGAAAGACTGAAGGTGTCCTGAGGGCTTCTGCTGGAGACTCTACACAGCAACTGTGTGCCGTCTGCTGAAGTACACAGTGCTGTCCCCACCTCACACAGTGCTGTCCCCACCTCACACAGTGCTGTCCCCACCTCACACAGTGCTGTCCCCACCCCACACAGCGCTGTCTCCACCTCACACAGTGCTGTCCCCACCTCACACAGCGCTGTCTCCACCTCACACAGCGCTGTCCCCACCTCACACAGCGCTGTCCCCACCTCACACAGCGCTGTCTCCACCTCACACAGCGCTGTCCCCACCTCACACAGTGCTGTCCCCACCTCACACAGTGCTGTCCCCACCTCACACAACGCTGTCCCCACCTCACACAGTGCTGTCCCCACCTCACACAGCGCTGTCCCCACCTCACACAGTGCTGTCCCCACCTCACACAGTGCTGTCCCCACCTCACACAGTGCTGTCCCCACCTCACACAGTGCTGTCCCCACCTCACACAGTGCTGTCCCCACACAGCGCTATCCCCACACAGTCCTATCCTCACCCCACACAGCGCTATCCCCACCTCACACAGTCCTATCCCCACCTCACAGTGCTATCCCCACCTCACACAGTGCTATCCCCACACAGTCCTATCCTCACCCCACACAGCGCTATCCCCACCTCACACAGTCCTATCCTCACCCCACACAGCGCTATCCCCACCTCACACAGTCCTATCCCCACCTCACACAGTGCTATCCCCACACAGTGCTATCCTCACCTCACACAGCGCTATCCTCACCTCACACAGTGCTATCCCCACACAGTGCTATCCACACGCAGTGCTATCCTCACCTCACACAGTGCTATCCCCACACAGTGCTATCCACACACAGTGCTGTCCTCAGTAGCCCTGGCCTGGTCTGAATGGCCAAGACTGCAGAGTTGAGATGAAGGTTCAGAATATTTTTGTCTTTTTCTTTCGATAAAAAGGTCTTTGAAATATAAGAGAAACATGTTTAGGGATTCATTTCATGGTGTGTTGTACGCAGGTCTTATAAGGTCTTTTTTTTTCTTCTTTTTTTCCCCTGACGTAAGAAGAAATTTCCGAACTCAATACTACAGACGGAAAAAAATCACTGAGAATCGGGGGAAGGGAAATGGTAATCTTGTAAGGAGACGCAGTTTCTTGCGAGTGGATGGTTACAGTGGAAACCGCTGGCCACTGGAGCCCCGTCTGGGATCACGAGCAGCTGTTTAATCCCCGCAGCTAAAGGACAGGGAGGTGCGCGGCTCTGCTTTTCACTCTCATACATTAGAGAGTGCGCAGCGGCCACACACACCATCTGGGGCCATCTGCTATTGTACAGAGGAACAGGGAGACCTGCGCCAAACAGGAGAGAGAGAGAGAGGGAGAGAGGGAGAGAGGGAGAGAGGGAGGGAGAGTCAAAGAGGTATTAATGCCAGCTGGGGCCCTGGATGGCTTCTGTGTCGACACACATGCGTGTCTCTGTGCCTGAGACCCGGACGCACACACGCTAACGCTAACTCTCTCTCTCTCTCTCTCTCTCTCTCTCTCTCTCTCTCCCTCTCCCTCTCCCTCCCACTAAGGGTTCCGATTGTATCCGTATGGTCACACTAGGACTCGGAACCGCACCGTCCTCTCAGGTCCTCTTCGCACTTGTACTTGTGTTTGATCTGCACTTCGTTGTACGTCGCTCTGGATAAGAGCGTCTGCTAAATGCCTTGTGATGTATTGTAATGTAATGTAATGTAAGGTAATGTAAGGCACATGCGTGTCTCTGCGCCTCACACCCAGGCGCACACACGCTAACACACACGCTAGCACACACGCGTGAGCATAACACGCTTCTCATGGCTGTACTGATATAATCCAGAGTTCTCACGGTGGTCTCCCTCCCAGGCCTAATTCACAGCATGTCACAGCACACTTTAGAGGCCGTTTCCCCACGTCTCTTCCAGTGTCTGCTCTCTGCCTTCGTCCTATTAACCGTCAGCGGCGGCCTGTAGCGTAGTGGTTAAGGTAAAGGACTGGGACCCGCAAGGTCAGTGGCTCTAATCCCGGTGTGGCCACAATAAGATCCGCACAGCCGTTGGGCCCTTGAGCGAGGCCCTTAACCCTGCATTGCTCCGGGGGAGGATTGTCTCCTGCTTAGTCTAATCAACTGTATGTCACTCTGGATAAGAGCGTCTGCCAAATACCAATAATGTAATGTAATGTAATGTAATGACGCACAACCAATCAGAGTTCAGAATACGGGACTGTCCTGTATTTGTTTGACAGCGTACATCCACTTTCAGATTGGCAGAACAAGTGTTTGTAACTTTGTGCACTGCAGAAATCAGAGAGAACCGTTGAGTTTTTCAGACATTGACATCTTTCACAAGGTGGTTTCCAGTTTTAAATTTAAAGATGAAAAGCCTCACTCTCTCACCTCTATTAGAGTTTGTAATTCTGCTGCTATTTATGATTTCTTCCCAGCTTTAAAGACACTTTCACTGAATCTGAAAGTACAGAGAGAACGATCGCATAATAACAACCTAACAAACCATCAGAGGCGTGTGCACTGAAAAAAACAAGTATGTTATTCTTGTAATGAGACTGCAAATGTTTTTTTTTTTGGTTTTCTCAAGCAGAAAATATTAGCCTGTTACTCTTCACTTGTCAAGTGAAATAGTCTTACCCCACTGGCAAATCTTGACATGCGTCAAACTGTCTCACCTCTTTGACAATCTTATTTAGCAAAAAGAAAAGTGCTACATAGAAATAAGACTAAGTGTAAATGTGGGAGAAAAACACTTGATTGGAATGACTTCTTCTTTGGTTTTTGCGGTGAGCGTGTTGGTGCTTTGTTTGCAGCATCGACAGGGCCACTCGTGCTCTGTACAGCAGGAGCCACGACTCAGACACAATGAGCCCCCCCCCCAGAGACCATGTGATGCAGTCTCTCCACTCCCCAACCCCGTCACCCCCTCTCCAGATGGGCTCTGCCCTGATCACACCCCTCTCTCTCACTTTCTCTCCATCCCTCTCTCTCCTCCCTTCACCCTCTTTCCTTCCCTCTGTCTCCCTCTCTCTCCCTCCCTCTCTCCATCCCTCTCTCTCTCCCTCTCTCTCCTCCCCTCTCTCTTTCTCTCCCTCCCTCTCTCTCTGTCCTTCCCCCCTCTCTCTCTCTCCCTCTCTCTCTCCCCCCCCCTCTCTCTCTCCCTCTCTCTCCTTCCCTCTCCCTCTCTCTCTCTCTTTCCCTCTCTCTCCCTCTCTCTCTATCCCCCCTCCCTCCCTCTCTCCCTCCCTCTCTCTCTCCCTCTCTCTCTATCCCCCCTCCCTCCCTCTCTCCCTCCCTCTCTCTCTCTCTCTCTCTGTAATTCCCCCAGTCTCCTGGAATGCTGTTGTTAGTAATTTCTCCCAGCTGCTCTGGCTGTGTGCCCGGGCCGCCTGGCTGTTCACATCTGCTCCTCATCAGCCAGCGGTGGAGTCCACACAAACACGGGCCTCGCTTCAAAACACGGGGATTAGCGCTCGCTCTCCCTGCCCCTGCCCACGCAAATCCCCCCCCCCCCCCGTCAACCTTCACAGCCCTCCGCACAACCCCCACCAGGTAACACCTCCACCCCCCACCCCGCACATGAACCGAGGCAGTGTAGCCAAACGACCAGATTTAAATCATAATTCACATTCTCCTCAGTTTGGTCTTCTTCATAACCATGCAAAACACGTCTTCACAAGTATATATTACATATTAACACATTTGTAATGCTTGTGTATTTTCACACCGGGTTTGTTTGCCATCCACGTCCTGTAAAACGGGATTTTAGATTGCGTCTCCCAGGTTGTAGGTTCGATTCCCATGTGGGTCTCTGCTCTTGCTGATTCCCAGGTGGAGAACAAAGGCTGTCTGTCTTTGCCAGTGTTTTAGTCCTCTAATGAGACTTAAAATCTCCAAATATTGTGAAACCTCGCCTTAGACAATAGAAGATCTGTAGGAAATAGTGAATGGAATTCAAAATGTCTGAGCACCATCATAACGGTTAGGAAGACAAAAAAAATAAGTATCAGTGTACAGTGAGCTCCGTAAGAAATTAGAGTAGATGGAAACTATTCCTGTTCTTTTGGCTCTGTGCTCCAGCACATTGGATTGGAAATGAAACAATCAATATCAGGTTTAAAGTGCAGACCTTTCATTTGAAAGCATTTACATCCATGTCAGTTGATCCGTGTAGGAATTACCATTGTATAGATAGCCCCCCCCCCCCGCCCTCTCATTTTAGGGGACCAAAAGTATTTGGACGGTTGACGTCTCAGCCGTCTCTGATTTGTCGGGCGTATTCGACGGCCTCCTTAGTGCAGGTATGAGAAAGCTCTCAGGATCTGGTTTTGATTCTAGTTCTACTCCAGTCGTCTGGTTGGGGTGATCGTGAGGACTCAGGTGGAGGAACTCTGACACCCAGCTCCCCGCCTCCTGCTGTGATCCCGGCTCCAGGTACAGTGCTCTTCAGCGGTTTAAAGTGCCGAGTCTCCACATGCAGTAATGACCGGGTGGGACCGAGGTCTGGACAGTGTGGAGCAGTGCGGGATTCTCAGCCGCCTCCTCCCCCCCCCTCCCTCCTTGTATAAGAACCTCAGAGACGTGACACTAGGCAGCCATCAATCCCTTAACAACTATGTTACGTAGAGCAGCAAGCTCTGTGACATTTTCGGGGGGAACGGACAATGGTTTTTTTTTCAACCGAGACCCAAATTGAACCTCAAGACGAGTGGCCAACGATCGCCCGATAGACGGCCAAGGAAGGGTGAGATGGAGTCCCCTCTGAAAGTGCGGGAAAGTCTTAACGAGTGTTTTCGTCTCATATTTAGACTTACAGTATTATTTCTAGTGCCTTTTTTTTTTTTTTTTTTGCTGAATAAGACAAAATTGTTGCCAATGAGGTTGAGGCAATTTTACTCCTCCCAAGAATTGCCATTGGCAGTTGGGACTTGTCAAGCAAAAAGCAGTTTAGAACAAGCTAATGTTCTCTACTTGAGAGAAGAAAAAAGGATTTTATGTCACTGCATTTATTTTTTTTATTTTTTTGGCAGAGCGTAATATCAGTTTTACGCAGGGGTATTGTGAGTGCAGGTGGGGGGGGGCTCTATGTTAAGTTTATGTTCCAGCCATCTGTAAAAGTGTAGGGGACATGTCCACCACCACCCCCCACCCCTCCATGTTGTGGCTGTGCCTGACCTAGATCCAGGAGCAGGAGAGGCCCTGTTTGAGCAGCAGAGGAGCAGGAGAGGCCCTGTCTGATCAGCAGAGGAGCAGGAGAGGCCCTGTCTGATCAGCAGAGGAGCAGGAGAGGCCCTGTTTGAGCAGCAGAGGAGCAGCAGAGGCCCTGTCTGATCAGCAGAGGAGCAGGAGAGGCCCTGTTTGAGCAGCAGAGGAGCAGGAGAGGCCCTGTCTGATCAGCAGAGGAGCAGGAGAGGCCCTGTTTGAGCAGCAGAGGAGCAGGAGAGGCCCTGTCTGATCAGCAGAGGAGCAGGAGAGGCCCTGTCTGATCAGCAGAGGAGCAGGAGAGGCCCTGTCTGATCAGCAGAGGAGCAGGAGAGGCCCTGTCTGATCAGCAGAGGAGCAGGAGAGGCCCTGTCTGATCAGCAGAGGAGCAGGAGAGGCCCTGTCTGATCAGCAGAGGAGCAGGAGAGGCCCTGTCTGATCAGCAGAGGAGCAGGAGAGGCCCTGTTTGAGCAGCAGAGGAACAGGCTGCTGGGCTCTGGAGTGGTGGCTGTCGCTGGCTCAGATGGGGAGCCCTCTGCCAGCCCCATCTGAGCAGACTGTGGAGACTGACACACCGCCAGGGAGCCAGCGAACAGCGCACAGCCCAGACAGAGAGCACTATGGAGCACACAGCCCAGACAGAGAGCACTATGGAGCACACAGCCCAGACAGAGAGCACTATGGAGCACACAGCCCAGACAGGGAGCACTATGGAGCTCACAGCACAGACAGAGAGCACTAAGCTCACAGCCCAGACAGGGAGAGCACTACGGAGCTCACAGCCTAGACAGGGAGCAGTACGGAGCTCACAAACTGCACATTACCCCCCTCCCCCCCAGGGGTCTCTCTTCCAGCCTATAAAATATAGTGCCATGATGATTGGAGAAGAGAGATTTAGAGTTAAGTTAAGCTTTTCACGGTCCGATGTCCCGCTGCGAGAGTCTCGGCCCGATCCCACGGCCGTGCTTCCCTCCGGGCCTGCTGACACCGCCGCCGCGGTGCCGCGTGATCACTCAGCGCTCCGGACCGGAGCCGGGCGAGGAAAGGCCAGCCGCTCTGCGATTCGCCCTGCGTCCGATTCGCCCTCCGGCGGCCTCGTGACTTCTCCGCTCGGCGTGTTAGCCGTCTCGAACCCCGTCCCTGTGACTGAAATCTCTGAGCCGAGTCACGGGAGCCGGGGGGACCCCGTGCCAGTCCTCGCGGTCCTGCCAGGGTCCTGACAGTGGAGCGGTTACATGTGATACATCGTTACTTAAAGGACCACGGAATACTTCCTCTTCAGATTCCTCCGGCGAGCGCTAATCGAGCCCAGATGTGGTGGAAAGATGTTTCCCCTGGTTCCTGTTCTCTCTTTCCCTGCCTTTCTTCCTCCTCTCCCTCCCTCCCTCCCTCTCTCTCTATCCTCTAACCCCAAGCCGTTCCTAAATAAAGGAAAGTATTTGTGACATTCTGCTATGTGTTGCCGTGCCAAGAACAACTCCCAACTCAGGCTCATCTGGAGTGAGTTAGGACAATACCAGGCACAGCACTCCTGGCCCTGACACAGAGACAAGTGTATGAGCACTCAGGGATCTGATACACACACACACACACACACACACACGCTAACCTTCGCACAGACACACACACACACACACACACCAGCACACAGTGCACACAACCCAACCTGTGTCAACAGGTAGGCTTCATACACACAAACAGCCGCCACTCGTTAAAGCCGTTGTTAAAACACACAATATGAACGCCTTGCCCTTGGCTGCACAGATTGGGGCCCTGCCTGTACTGTGTCTCAATAAGATCCGCACAGCCGTTGGGCCGTCATGCAATGTAATGTAATGTCATGTCTCTCATTGGTGAACACTGGAGTAGTATGATCTAGAGCAGAGGACACCAACCCTGGTCCTGGAGAGCTACTGGGTCTGCAGGTTTTTGTTTTCACCTTAAAAATCAGCAACCTGTTGAGACCCATGTAACCAGGCGAGGTGAGTTAGCCGTGTAAACATCCGCTGTAATTGATTAATTAAGTGCAGAGTAACAACGAAAACCAGCAAGACATTACATTACATTACATTACATTATTGGCATTTGGCAGACGCTCTTATCCAGAGCGACGTACAGTTGATTAGACTAAGCAGGAGACAATCCTCCCCTGGAGCAAGCAGGGTTAAGGGCCTCGCTCAAGGGCCCAACGGCTGTGTGGATCTTATTGTGGCTACACTGGGGATTCGAACCACCGACCTTGCTTGTCCCAGTCATTTACCTTAACCACTACGCTACAGGCCGCCCCTGCCCAGTAGCTCTCCAGGACCGGGGTTGGAGACGCCTGATCTAGAGCGACGCACGAGGCCGGTGTTGAGTACGGAGCGCAGTCCTGGCTGTCAGGTGAAGTCTCGATCGGGGCGGGGCACACGGCCGCACGCTCCAGAGCTCGCCGCTCTCCGTGCGACGCGTCTTTGTTTCGCCGCTCGGGCCGTGCCTTTGTCCTCTCCCGCCCGTGTTCCTGCTGCTGCTGCTGCTGTTACTGCGAGGACCTCTCCGCCAGGGAGCCGCGCGGCGTGCAGCTCCTGCCAGTCTCCCGCACGGAGCGCGCAGCGCACCTGAACATCAATAACTGTCAGCCCTGCCACCTGGGGCCAGCCTGCACCGCGGGCACACAGACGTGCCTCTGCTGCATCTGCCACCGCCGAGAGAGGGAGGGAGGGAGGGAGGGAGGGGGGGAGAGAGGGGAGGGGAGGGGGGGAGGGGGGAGAGAGAGAGAGAGAGAGGGAGGGAGGGGGGAGAGGGAGGGAGGGGGGAGAGAGAGAGAGAGAGAGGGAGGGAGGGAGGGAGGGAGGGAGGAGAGGGAGGGAGGGAGGGAGGAGAGGGAGGGGGGGGAGGGGGAGGGAGGGGGGGGGAAGGGGGGAGGAAGGGTTGGAGGGGGGGAGAGGGGGGAGAGGGGGAGAGAGAGGGAGGGAGAGAGGGAGAGAGGGAGGGAGGGAGAGAGAGAGCGAGGGAGAGAGGGAGGGAGAGAGAGAGGGGGAGAGAGAGAAGGGGGAGAGATATATATAGAGAGAGAGAGGGAGAAGGGGAGAGAGAGGAGGGAGAGATATATATAGAGAGAGGGAGAAGGGGAGAGAGAGTGAGAGAGAGAGTGAGAGAGAGAGGGAGGGGGAGAGAAAGGAGAGAGAGAGAGAGCAGGAGAGAGCGGGAGAAGGAGAGAGAGAGAGCTGGCAGGATGGGGGGGGGGGAGCTTTCCCGAATCCCCTTGTGTGATTCCCAGCTCCGCTCCTGCAAGGAGATGCAAACACATTCCTGCCAGCTGAGAGGTTTGCCGCAGGGTTCGGAGAAACCATTTTTTAGCGAGCAAGATATCATTTAAATTTCTTTTTCTTTTTTTTTTTGTGGAGAATGGAGTCATAGTTCCAACAAATAAAATTAAAAAAGTGACATGATGACATGCCCTGAAATGATGGCATTGTTGAGTTATGGATATTACAGATTTTTAAAAATTATTATTGTTTTTATACTTCTACATATTTTAATGCCTGTGTACAATACAGGCTTTATCGTTGTAGCAGCCTTGCTTTCCCTAAACAGCCTCACTGTGTAAAAAAACAGAGGCAGAAATTACCCTTGATCAGATTGTGTTTATTCTGTGCTCCTACACAAATAAGCCAGACTATCAAAACACCTGCAGCTCCACCGAACACCAATTACCTCATCAAGCTTTTAATTACTCTGTTAATTGCGTACAGGCAGCGTGAGGGGCGGCTAGGGAATAAGGAGCGGGGTCCTTCTGAGGACCAGCCTTGACAGTCCTGACAAACAAAGAGAAGTGAGTGCCAATAACAACCCCACTCAGGCAGCTGGAACAAACTACCCGACCACCAGCGCCCACCGCCTGCCACTGTACCTCCTCAAACACACACACACACACACACACACGTACACGTATATGTACATACAGATGGACACACATGCACACATACACACACAAACACACACACACACACATACACTAATGTACATGTATATGTACATACAGATGGAGACACACGCACACATACACACACAAACACATACACACACATACACTAACGTACACACATGTACACACATACATACATACACATACATGTACGCACTAACATACATGCACAGACGCACACAGACCCACATACACCCACATGCATACATGTACACACATGCACATACAAACAGGACATACACACACACACACACACACGCACATATACTTACACTCACACATACACGCACATGCCCACACACAGACACACACACACACATACTCACACACAGACACTCAACTCCATTGCCTTTTCTACTAGCATAGCATTGGGATGGGAATAGGGGCATGAGTCTGACATCTGGATAAGGTTAGCTCTATCACAGGAAGGCCGGCTGGGCGTGGGAATATCCCACACATGAATGTGCATGTAAGTCGCTGTCCCAGAGGGAACGGCTGAAACAGTCCACAGCGATCCGTCCGTCTAAAACCACCAAACACAAACATGCCCTTATCTGCTCAGAATCTGAGACACATGAGAAACAGTGACCCCCCCCCACTCTCCACACACACCCACTGGCCGTGGTCTGTTTTACTGCTGTGAATGATTTACCCTGATCCTTCCCTCTCTTTCCCTTTCTCTCCATCTCTCTCTCCCTCTCCTTCTACTCCCCCTTTCTCTCTCCCTTCTTCCCCCTCTTTCTCTCCCTCCCTTTCTTGCTCTCTCTCCCCCTCTCTCTCTCTAACTCGCTCTCCCTTCCTCCCCTCTCTATCTCTCTCTCTTCCTCCCCCCCTCTCTCTCTCCCTCTCCCCCCCCCCCGTCTCTCTGGGAGCTGCTGCTGCAGTGTTTGGATGAGGAGGCGTATCCAGGAAACGGTGTCGGAGCCTGACTTCCTGTGTGACAGGTGTGTGCTGCCTGACAGCTGCTGTCTCTGGGGGGGGGGGGTCAGACCAGCTGTAGCCCTGCTCTCCTTTTCACTGATCCTGACGTCACCCCGCTTCACACACCAATGTACGGCGCACACACACACACACACACACACACACACACACACACACGCATGGCCGACCCTGACTCCTGCCTTTTACATCACTGCAAAAAACGTCTGCCGTAAAAGATTTTTTCATAAGACTAAAATTCTTTTTTTTTTCTCGAAAGTAGAAAATATTTGTTTGACTACTGTAAGTTAGTGTTTGCTTGAAGTGAGGTTTTCCAACCTCATTGGTAAATCTTGAAATGAGTCTGAATTTCTTTTGTCAAAAAAAAAAGTAAAAGAATCACATAAAAGTATGATTATTTTAGTCATATTTAAGAGAATACTATTGTATTTAAGATAAATACTTGTAGGGATTGACTTTGCACTCTCGGGTCTGATCTGCACTTCATCGTACGTCGCTCTGGATAAGAGCCGTCCGCTAAACGACTGTAATGTAATCGTATAGGCTGGCGAGTCGTCTGTAAAACACGTCCCATCTCGTCTCTTTATCTGTGCGCCGTTTTATTTCACCTGGGCCGCCCGACTGCTGCTCTGTCCGCACAGCTGCTTTTCCCTTCAAATCATTTCCTGCCAGTTGGGTCTATTTTGCTCAATCCACATAATTGCTCCTGACGTTTGTTCTAGCGGCTCTCCTCGGATGCCGGGTGTGTGATAGGAGGCTTAGCCAGGCCTTCCCCCGTGGGTAGCATACCTCAGCCCCGTCTCTGTCTCAGCTGCGTCTGGAAAGCTCAGCAACGTCACGTCAAAGTGCTGTCCGAGGCTTCGGTCAGCCGGTTCCCCTGACCGAACTCCGCAGAGCCACACCGAGAAACGCCAGTTTAACAAACAAATCATACAAACCCCTCTGGCGTATCAGATGGAGTAGCAGTTCCTTAAGAACGCATGCCTACTGTATTTTGGTAAAGAGAGGTGACCTGTAATCACTCTCTCTGATTGGCTGATTGCAGTGATCTGGAGGCGGGACTGCCTGTGGCTTTGACAGGGAGGGGACTGAAGGAGGTTCAGTGGAGCGATAGACACACACACACACACACACACACACACACACACACACATACACACACACACACACACACACACACACACACACATACACACACACACATACACACACACACACACACACACTCACACACACATTCACACTCACACTCACACACATACACACACACACATACACACACACACACACACACACTCACATGCACACGCTGATACACACACACACACACCCGCACACACACACACACACACACACACACATGCACACATACACACACGCTCACACACACTCACACGTACACATACACATGCACACACACACACGCTCACACACACACACACATGGACACACACACATACAGATGCACATATGCAGGCAAACACACACACACACATACATACACGCACATACATACACACACACGTACACACACTCACACATGCACCCACGCTCACACACACAGACACGTGCACGCACGTGTGCACACACACACACACACACATTAAGCAGCACTGCCCCTCGAAAACATCTCACTAGCACACTTTTTTTGACACTGCAAAGTGAAAATTGAATCAACAAATTCAGATCTATTGTTGTACATGATTTAGTAACATATCCTAAGTGTCGTGTATGCAGTATTCTCCCCATGATCCAGCCATCAGCTCAGCGGCAGCACCTTGTTGCAGTGGAGAGGGAGAGACAGGGTGCAGTGCCTCAGCTTGCCTATCTCCAGTCCCTGACTAGAACAACACTGCCGGGATGAAACCCATTTAAATGATGAAGCAGGCTTGTCGCGGGCCTTCTGTTTCCAGCAGATAAGGGGCTTTTAATTTTCGCCCGTACGTGGAAAGCCCGTCTCCCCATTCATCCCCGCAATCCCCGTCTCAGCCGCGAGCCTTTGAGATGCCTTTAAACTCATTGTGAAGAAGACTCGCGATACTTAATAACTTTAACTTCATCTCACAAAGTCAGCGTCCCCCCCCCCCCCGCTTTGATAACCGGCTGGCCGCGGAGCGCAAAGCCGGGCAGGCCGAGGCGGGGAACGCGGGGAAACTCATTAAATCAATGTGTTGAGCGCCGATATGAACTTCCTCCGCGAGTTTGATTAAACCCGGCCCCCCCAGCCGGGATTATGGCGCTTGTTTCGCGTCTCTCTGATCCTCAGATCGTCGCGACGTTGAGGAAGATGCGGTCCCTCCCCATCGCTCGCCTTCTCTCCCACGGAACGCGGTGTGGTAATAATACAAAAAAAAAAAGTCAAGAGATTTGATGGCTTTTGTGTAAGGAGTTATCGTTTTTACCACTGATAGTGACAAGGGCCTGATGCAAACAAACGGCAAATTCAATTTCCGTTTTTCGTTTTGTGTATGTGAGATTCAAATCTACAATGTGTTGCCTGTTCTCACAGGCTTAATAACTAATCACCTCGAGATGAGGATAATGATTTTCGGATTGTTGTTCTTACTGAATATTGGTGAATGGTGTGCATGTTAAGTCATACCCGAAAATAAGCAAGAACATTTCGAGGCGAAAGAGCAGGATAAAATATTGTCATTTCCTGTCAACATTTTTTTCAATATTCTTAAGCTATCAACATCTTGTTGCAACTAACGCAGCAACACTGCACTGTACAGACAGGTACTGTATCACCTGAGCTGGCTGTGTGTGTGTGCGTGTGAATGCATGTGTGTGTGTGTCTGTTTGTATGTGTCAGCATGCTTACATGCATACGTGTGTGTGTGTGTGTGTGTGTGTAGGTGTGTGTTTGTGTGTACATATGTGTGTGTGTGTGTGCACTGGTATGTATGTGTGTGTCTATGCGGCCTCAGTGTGTTTCTGTGCATGTGTGTGTGTAAAGCAGGAAGGTTTTGTGCTGAGTTAATTCCCCGCTCACACACTGCAGTATGTGTGGATGTTTGTGTATGTGTATGTGTATGTGTGTATGTGTGTGTGTGTGTGTATGTGTGTGTTTCTGTGTGCGTGTGCACGTGTGCGTGTGTGTGTGCGTGCGTGTGTACGTATGTGTGTGTGTGTGTGTGTACGTATGTATAAAGCAGGAAGGTTTTGTGCTGAGTTAATTCCCCGCTCCCACACTGTTCCTCGTTTGGCCAGATGTTGGAAAGCTGGACGGCCCGTCTGCACGCTGACATTCTGGCCCCCCCGAGGGCCGGCCGTGTCGCCGTAATGCCAAACACATGTGGGGGAAACTCCCGCTCACCAGCGCGCCTCACCGTGCCACCGCCTCTCTCTCTCTGTTCTGAGCGAGAACCCGCTCGTCTGCCCCTCTCCCTCCCCCAGCGCTGGCTCCCGTGCGCGGGGCTGGAGCCACTGTGCTAAAACTTCCACCCCTTCAGTGAACTACCAGCCCGCCATCTGCCCATCTGTCTCCGCATATGTCCCTGCTCGTGGGATTAAAACACGGCGTCATGTGGTCAGCTGAGGCCTAGCAGGACTATAAGCGTGTACGGCGCTGCATCAGGGGACGCGGCTCCACCGTGAGCTATCCAATCGCTGTCCAGGCCATATCACACCGTACAGCGTGTGTAATGTTAACACAAACCCTCTGGCGGTCTTAATGGCCATTTTGGACCTCTCTCGCTCCCATTCTCCCTCCCCCCCCTCTCTCTCTCTCTCTCAGGAGTTCTGGGGGACTCAGAAACACCGTGGTTGTGTTTTTGTTTGTTTCGTTTGGTTCCATGGAATGGCTTTTTCTGTGGTTATTTATTTTTAGTTTATTTTCCTTTTCTCTTTTTGCGCGCGCGCGCGTGTGTGTGTGTGTGTGTGTGTGTGTGTGAAGTGTGAAAAGTGAGTGAGTGAGTACTTCATAATATTGTGAACATATAGGTATTATTTATTTCTCCTTTTGTTCTGTCCAATAGGGGAGACCTATAAGTAAAAAAAAGTCTCTCTCTCTCTCTCTCTCTCTCTCTCACACACACACACACACACACACACACACACAGGCACACACAGAACCCTCTAGTTGTACATTCTTCTCTTAGCCATCTAGCCCAGCATTTCAGTCACTCCCTCGTGAACAAAAAGGCGTTTAACTCTCGCTCAGCCACTTGAAAAATCATTTTCTCTGTCTGAAATTAATTTCCTCACACCAGGAAATAAACGGCTGCTCAAGTGCGTTTAATGTTGGAAACGATCCGTGCAGCCAGACTCCCGCGGCTCTGGTGAAGACACAAACAAACGCATAAATCATAAATCTATGGGAAACATCCACACCTTCACGGCAAGCACCGTGCCTGGGAGTCCCCTTACTGTACCTGAGCTGGAGGTTCTGTCCGTGAGCAATCAGGGTCTCTGGCCCCTCTGCAGGCACGTCACTGATCTGGGTTCTGGGGCAGTGAAAAGTGACCTGGTATGGCTTGTATTTGAGCGGTAGTCAGACGACATGGGTGGGCATCGTTGCTTAAAATGTATGGAGACGCAGTGAGTAGTGATTTAGGGTCATGACAAATCTAGAAGGGCACTCCCGTTTGCTGTCTGCGGGACCACATTGGTTCCCGCTCCCCGTTTAACACACTGATATTCTGAGATGGCTGTGGAGTTGCCATTCAATTTGTATTCTATTTGTGCACACTGTTCTTATGATTCCTCTCGTAGATTTACAGCATGATAGTTTCGCCGTCTTTAATACTCCTACCCTGCCTGAGCACGGCATAAAGTACACGCAGCGTTTTCATCATGTTATGGTTGAGGTTCTGAAGCATTCAGGGGAGTTGTGAGGACTTGTTGTTAGTTCTGTCCTGACGGACATTGAACAGCAGTTGTTTGTCTTTGCCTCGGTGGAATGAGGGCTCGTATAAAGACTCCATTGCTTCGCGGCGATATCTTTCCACCGGTATGTGGTTTTTGGCACTGCCTACGTCTGCAAAGCATGTGGCATTCTCCATCTGGATATTAAACAGGAGACAGCTCTATAAATGCGGTACCAGAGGTATAAAGGCAAATTGAATAAACACTTGCCCGGGATAACAAATTGGGCGTTCTTTCAAGAGCACTACTTAATGATGAAGTGGGGACATCTGCCTTGAGGAAAAAAAGGCCAGACATTGATGGTGATGCAGAGTAAAGCCAAACGACTGCACCGCAATTCCACCTTCAGACCTCCCATCCATTGTGCTGTCTATTATCAGCTCTTGAATTATTCAGCTGATCTTACTAGGGCCGATAAATAATGGATTAACGTCCTGCGGTGAAAGGGGTCTGAATGTTTTATCACCACATTCAAAAATAAATAAATAAAATAATAATAATAATAATAATAATAATAATAATAATAATAATAATAATTCTAATTTATCCAAGACATTTAAAATGGAGAATGCAGGTGGCAACTTTTGAGACTGTCAAGGGCATCTACGCTTATATATTTCCGAGGCAGTGTTTTAAAACCGTCTCCAGCCGCACAGTCTCATGTGGCATTTTGCGCTTTTATTCCTTGGCTGTGTCTCTCCATATTCCAGTTCTCAATAATTGTTCCTTAGAAGATACACTTAGCTGGTTTTCTGGTCGTGAAAGTGGGGTTTTTTTTGTCGTTACAGAATTAAATTGTCCCGTTTATGAAATGGGACTAGTGGACTCACTGGGGTCTTCCGTCTGGATAGAAGTACCCCATTTTAAGTCAATCTGCGCCTGCTTCACCTGACGTGAATGTCCGTGCTATTTGCGATCACGTCCCTTTACTGTAGGCTAAGTGTCATACTTGCATGCACGCCTACATCATACATGCCGCTTTCCTGGCACATTTTCTCACCGTACAGTTTAAATATTGCCGGGTTAATATCGCGGTATATGCCCTTAATTGCTATTTAATAGTTGCACAAGTCGGTACTATACGGTTTATTCAAAATCGGCCGGCTTCTCACCGATGTGGACCGTAACCAGGGGTGGGACTTGTGCAGCTGAATAACATAATTCCACTCCGAAGACTTGGCCTGCTATAATCTGAATCTAAGTCCATTGACCACGTATCATGAATGAATACTATACAAAGGAATGTATCGACATGTGATCAAAAGAAGGCAATTCTCGGCAACAGATGTGCTATGCTTTCTTTTTTACTATTTGAAAGCAAGCCAATATATTTGCTGTACTCTGCGATATCCACCCGAGTTACACCTGCACAGACTTAAAATGTAAGGGTATTAGGTAAATTGCACATAAATGTACAACACACGTTGAATTGATTAAAAACCATTGTCATCGCCTCCTGCGGTGCGTGGACTGTATTACTATGGCAAATATGGTCAAATCGGGGGTAATTTTGTTATGTGCTAAAACACAAAGCGTCGGCCTATGTCGTCTTCCATAATGTAGCCCACAATTTAATGCCGGCGAACTAACGGTAATCGGATTGTATGAAACTGCTTGGAATGTGGTTTGAATCACACGATAAGCTACTGGAATAATAGCGGCAAACAAAACTTCTGATAATTTTGTCGCCGACTAGCCTATAAGCAACCCAAGTGGAATTGGTTTCACGCACAACTGTCGTTGATGATAGGACAGCGTCGACAGGCACCTTATCAGACGTACTGTAAATAGCATGGCTATTACATTTTTTTCAAAGCATAGGGTTGTGGACAACAAAGCAAGATTATTATTTAACCAGACCAAATGCGACAGTATTTGCCACGTTGAATCTAAGTGGAAGTTTATCATTCGGCCTATGTTGAATATAATAAATACAGAATTATAGAAACGTGTCCCAAATTCCTCACACATTCCATTGAAAACAGCTGAGAATACTGAAAACTTGACTTAGCGAAGGAGTCCTTAGCTTGGGCTACATCAACAATGAAAAAGGGGTGGATGTCCATAGAGAGACCAATTGTTTACCAAGATCCGTTACGAAAGCAATAGTTTACTGGAACACCGGAAACATATGTTTTAATTTGACAAAGACCAGCGTTATCGTGTTCTTATCTCAGCAAAGCATGAATTGTTTATATGTAACCTCGCAGAACTTTTAGCCTACAAAGATGTTCAATCAGAATTGCAGTTCTGACATATTTAAATCACCGAAACAAGAAACATGTAGTTAGCCTATTTATTAAAGCACATTAAAAACAAGTATTCAAAGACAGTTAACGGTCTATAAGTCTGAATCGAATTAAGGGCAACTAACCTCGTGAACTAAAGCAAGTGTCGCCCTCTGAGAAATAGGGTAGTCTAGATCTCTTGGTTCTTTAAAGATTTGCACAAAAAAACTGTTCAAATGCAAGCATTTTCCCCACACGCAAACGGTCACGCAGACAGACAGATCTTACAAAAAACAATAATTCATAACGTTTAATTCAGGTTACTTACTTTTAGAGGGCGGAGGTCGAGCTGAGGTAATTGCAGCAACGATAAATCCACATCAAAATTAGGAAATAGCGGTTATAATGCACCGGCCATCAATATTCGCAAGATAAAGAATGGGTAGATCCTCTAGAATGTTTGAGTACCATTTAAATGTGTTTTTCTGCTTTGTCTGGGAAAAATACTGAAAAATCCTTCACTCGTCAAAAAACTTGTGCACAATAAAATAATGAAAAATATATATTCGACTCCTTTGGATTTAAAGCGCTGTTGACCATTCAGCTGAATAAATTATGAGGTAATTCACGTCCCAGCTATATAAGACTGAGATATATTTTGTCTTGCAGAGCTAGAGCGAAGAGATGGGGTCCAGAATACACCAATCTTTGGTTTACCTTCCCTTTTTATATTAAAACGAGACTTAAAGAGGTTGTTTCAATTTTTAAAAAAAATCTACTTTTTCTATCGTCTTCCTTTAGATTTTAGCTTTTTGTTTATGCTTCATTTTCTGTTCCATATTCCAGCCTTGAACGACCACTGAACAAAATGATGAAAAAGTTATGTACGCGAAAAATAAAATGGGTAATTACAATAAAGTTACCATATACGTATTTTTGTCGTAGATCAAAAGTCACTTATAATACCAATGCGATATGTTCTCTCTGCATTCTCAGAGAATCCACGGCAGAAAATCCTTGAACGATGTCCGTGGTACTTCTTCAAGGTACAAAGATGCAGTAGATTTTGGCATGGATCCTTCTCCGGTCTCAGTTCAGCTCCTCGAACATTGGAAACAAAAATCAGTCTTTTGAAAGACGATACATGTGAAGTTCGGTCAGTGAATACTTTCGTAATGCTGGGTCAATTCTTCGGTCAGTTCAGTACGCTGTTCCGCGGATTGCTGTTGTCGATCAATCCTCCGACTGCTCACGCACGGGCTGCTCATTCCCCCGTTAACGGTCGGCATTAGCTGCAGCCCGCAGATTCAGTCGTAAAATAGTGGCAATTAAACGCGCTTTTTGCGATTACCTTGAGTTGTGGCGCTTCTGTTTTGTGTTGTTTGTTCTCATTTCTTGTTGTTTGGTTATTGTAATCGACGGTGTTGCGCTCCTGGGTCGCGCAGTAGTCTAGTGCTCTATCCTCTCTCTCCGTTGCTGCCGTCTGTCTGCGTTTAAATCACCATCTGGTGTGTAGCTGCGTGCTCCAGCGCTCCTAACCTCCCTCCCCCCCTCCTCTCTCTCTCTCTCTCTCTCTCTCTCTCTCTCTCTCTCTCTCTCTCTCTCTCTCTCTCTCTCTCTCTCTCTCGCTCTCTCTCTCTCTCCCTCTCTCTTTTTGACAGCTCAGACACACGAGTTGACAGCCTGCCTTGCTGCTCGGATCCTCTCTAACACTGGCTCACAAACTCCACCTATAGCGAGCTCCGCATCTCTCCAGCTTGTGCCTCTGGAACGCATATTCCCTCTCTGCCTCGTTCTGCGGGCGTACCAGCACACACACACACACACACACACACACACACACACACACACACACACACACACACACACACACACACACGGCATCTTACAGTAGATGTTACAGATTTTCACGAATTTTTCTTTTTTGTACTTTCGTATTAATCCAAAACACAAGAACTGCCATGATATGTTTGGTTGTTTTGGCAGATATCATCATACACACCTTTTTATTATTATTATTATTATTTTTTTTAATGTATGTTTAAGTATGATTATTATTTTATTCACTTGACCGGTAGTGGTAGGCTATAGCCTAAACCGATTCTACTGTGACTCAATTTCGTTATGAACCGATAGTTTGTAAATGAACTGCGTAGTAAATATGCTGCAGTTATCGTTGTTATTATACAATGTATTTTTTTTTTTTTAATGCTTTCAATATTCCCGCACTTATTCAGGTTGTTGAATAATTGTTTATGTGGAGAAGACAACTGTTAAACAACAAGGGCATAAAGGCGTTACATGCACGTTACGCACTCGCCCAAAGGGTTTTACGTTATCTGCTGTTTTCCCAATGTCTACCCGTGGGTGCCGCTGTTTCCTCGCTTCACCAGACTGCGATTTTGAAGACCGACTTGACAAACTCCACCATGCCAATACAGAGCACATTACGAACAACGACCGTCTGTCTCATATGTGTCGGTTGAATGTAGTTGCGCGATTATAATGCGTAATCTAAGAAAAGATAGCACTGCACATGGGAGCGTTTAATGGACAACCAAAAATCCTGTCACATGTACTGTCTAAGAATAATGTTCCCTGTTAAAACAGATCTGCCTTTGAATGAACGCCTTATTTTTGTTCATTAATATTTTAATTTCCGATCCCATAATCTTGACTCACTTTGTAAATTCGTGTGTACTTTGGATGCCTCTATCCTTCGTCTATTAGATGTAAGGTAACACTATTGTATTTAAACGTGATCAGCATTATAAAAGAGAAAAGGACCCAGGTTAGAAAAATCTCAGTTTCTCAAAAGCAGCGGCCTTCCAGCCAGCTAAGCTGCAACAGCCATTGTGTGGAAGAAAGCCGTGCGATTCTTAGCCAGCTGCTGCACGCAGACTAGGCCAGTCTGAGAAGTCTCTTTCGTGGGAAGAAGCGGGGAATGCTCTGCCAACCTCCGCCCCTACCTCCGTGGGCTGTGCTTTCAGCAGGTAAAAAACAAAAAATGCCGGTGATCTGCCCAAAATATGTGGCAGTTAAATCACACAGAACCTGAACAAGGCCCACCTACACTCGCAGAAATAAAAGGTAGGAAAAACTCGTAGATAAAAGTGTGCACACCCCTAGCCAGCAATATATCATTAATTAGTAACTTTTTTGCTTGGAATGTGTGCTCTTGTACTTTTGTACCAAAAGAGAGCATTACTGTACGTTCAGGGTACGTTTGGGAAATTTGACCCCTGAAGAACATGAATGTACCTCCGCTGTCGCTGTATCTCTGAGAGTGGATGGGAAGACGGGGCGTCGAGGATGATACCCCCCCTCCGTGCCCAAAATCTACACCGCTGGTCCCGGGGGGCCTCCAGCTCTTCCTCAGGACTTACCACTTAGAGTGGCGGAGTAGTGTATCGGTCAGGGACTGACCTGGGCTTGAAACCAAAAGATCGCGTGTTCAATTCCCAGGGTGAGGGAAAGGAGGATGCATTTTTTTTTGGGTATTGGGACACGCCAAGGAAGAACATTGAAGCTCCAAGCAGGGTGAACCCTGTCAGCCGGGACTCAGGACTCGAACCCCGAACCTCCTTCTTGCTTAGCGACAGTGCTAACTGCCGCATCGCTGTGCCGCCCAATGCTAGACTCAAAGGTTACCTTTTCTTACCCCCAATATTCACACAATTGGTAATATTCCTATGTGTAGCACTGACTCTGGACCAGCTTACTCTGTTTTTAGACAGTGGCTGGGATTAAACATAAAGCAGAGATCGCTGATCCTGGATCAGTAGTTTGGTATTGAGCCCTGTCTGTTTGTAGTTCCCGGAGGACGCGTTGAGCCAAGGTTCACAGAAGTGATGGGATTCAACCCTTGGCACGGTGAGTAACTCCTCCCTGACAAACCCCAAAGCTAAGCCAAGATGGTGGAGGAGGGGGGAGAGAAGTATTATCCCCCGGGAACCATCACGAAGATTAATCTGCGATCGTAAATGACACAGGCTTTAATTTATAGCCGTAATGGATTCTCGAGATTTACAGTTAAGATGTGCGAGTCGGATCTCAGGCAGAGGACGTGGGTATTTCAAATTCCCCTTGAATGCATTTGTGTAATTTATTGGGATTTAAAACAAAATATGACATTCGTGTCACGTGGGACTGGTCAAGAGCGACCCAGCCGTGGAATACCCACGGGGCGAGAGAGCGGGGTATCTCTGCTGGGGCGAGAGAGCGGGGTATCTCTGCTGGGGGGGGGGCGGGGGGGGGGGGGGCGGTTGTAATTGGAGTACAGCTGCTCAATAAAGCGGATTTCACCCACACCCCCCCCCCCCCCCCCCCCCCTCCACTCCCTGTGCCCTTACCCATCAGGACCCTCTGAGAGTGGGAGCTGGGATTCCTTTGTGACGGAGATGAATCGCGCGGAGACGCCGGGCATTATGGGATGTTTTATGACCCAGTTATTACCCTGTATGCCCTGTGACTGGGGGTCTGCTGCAGGTGGGTCCAGTGCTCACCACACCCTATGACTGTCACCGGAGTGACCCGTTACTACTGCAGCCTGTAGCCTGGGGGCAAAGGTACGCGACTGGGACCCGGAAGGTTGGTGGTTCAAGCCCTGGTGTTGCCACGATAAGACCCACACAGCTGTTGGGCCCTTGAGCAAGGCCCGTAACCCTGCATTGCTCCAGGGGGATTAATTCTTAGTCTAATCAACTGTATATTACTTTGGACTTTCAGCTAAAGCAATAAATTAGTATTATAACTAATATTGTTGTTGTAAACCAATGCAGTTGGCTTCAGTATAGGTGTTTCAGCCACCAGTTTCAATGCAAGTCAGTGGTGAAATTATAATAAAAATGTGACGTTGATATATTTTCCCACAAGAAAGTGTAGTTGCAGTTAGTGGTTCTTTTTTCATCTCATGTTTCCCCATATGTTGATTTCAGTGATTGTGTTTACTTTGTGGGAGAATCAAGGGCAGTTTGTGTAACTGCTGAGTCAGGTACCTCGTGCGTTTAGTGGACCAGCCTCACTCACCTGGACCCATTTACCTACTGCACAGTCCCTACCTCCAATCTGTACAAAATGGCGGCACGAAAATTCCACTTCTATGGCAATTAAAAAACCGTTTCACAAGCCCATGAACAGTCGGTAGGTGATGTCACAGACACTTGGTCCATATTTTCTCTTACAGTCCAGGGCCCTGACACTATTTGGGCACGATGTGGGGGAGGGGAGGGGAGGGGTGGCGGTTTTGAGTGACAGTCAGGGGGAAGGGGAAGGTTACTGGAAGTGGTTCCTGTCACCATGACAGGAATATGATTGACTGCCCGCTGTTGTCCTCCCCAAGCACCGGATTAGCCGGGAATGGCTGGCCAATTGTTGACGTGAAAGACTCATTCTTTGCTTAATTTGCGCTTTTGTCGTTGGATTTGCTGTCCGAAAGCACAAGCCACACACTGACCAGTAAACCGATTAGCGCCGTCCCATGGCTGGGATTATCCCTGTTTGCACATTGTTCCCATTCTCACACGACAACGGTCAATAACACAAGTTGCATCTGACTGTACTGCCGCAAATTAAAGCAACACAACTTGTGACTGAAAACAATCGGCGGTGCGCACAACTTTAACCATCTTCTGTGCCGTTGAAGGACTGTCAAGATCAGCTGACCTGATAGGGGAAGCGTTGCGGAGGATGCCCGTTTCGTTAACCCTGCTCTTCGTACACAAGACTGTTCACACCGAGGAGGCCTGTGCCACTTCCTCTGCTCACACACTGCAAATCCTTTCCTTCTGCGGCCGTCACGAGCTCGTGTGTTCAAAAGAGATAAGGTTCAGCTGGCTGAAAGGACCTTGTCCCCATTGTGCCTGGGTGCCTTGGATCCACATTCACCATCGCTTATATTAAGCTGCAATTCAAGGCTGCAATGTATATTGTGGTTATTTTTAGGGGGCGGTATAAGGAAATAGCTTTCTAATGAGAAATGCCTCGAGCAGGAACCCGGGCGAAAATTACACAGTGGTCGAACCGGCGTTTCCTCCACTGCGGAATAGCCACCATTGTGAAAGAAGTTGCACCATTCCCGAAAACAAAAGGTCGCTTTTTTTATTTTTTAATAGGATTAATTTGAGGTTTGTTGAGTGGCGTTGAGATGTCCGGTTTGATCGGCTGACATAAACTCTGTGACACCGCATTGCCACCCGACGCACCGGAGAATTCTTCCTCACCACTGACGAATGTAATGTAGCAGGGTACTACGGATCGTTGCACTGCCTACTCAAGCACACGTTTGATGCTGGTTTTACAAATTGCATCCATAGGCCCGTCTGATATACTGTTTTCACTCTCCCGCTGGGCCGCACGTTCACAAGCGCTTCGCAATCAGCTATAGCTGCTCATACATTTAAAAAAGGGGATTTAAATCTCTGGAGCAGAAAACCATTATGTGCAGATTTGGGACTATACCTGACCAATTTAGGAACAAAAAATTATTTTAAATGCTGTTTTGTATGTACCGCTTGGTTTGGTCTGGTTCAATGGTCAAAGGGCATTGGTATCTAGCGGCACTATGAGAGGAACTAACTGCTGAACCTGATATTGCGTGATATTTCAAAATAGAGCTCAGTCAAAGGAAATGGTGAAAGGGAGAATTAATAGTCCTATTCCTGTTTCTGTGTGTATACTTTGGCAATATCTATGGAGATATTTCTCACCATTAATATAGGTGGCTGTGTGTGTGTGTGAGTGTGTGTGTGTGTGTGTGTGTGTGTGTGTGTGTGTGTGTGTGTTTTGGATGCTGAGACGGTAACTGCAATGGGGGGTGGGGGATAGAGGAACTGTATCAAGTTGTGAATGTCTGTTACCCAGAAAAACCACAATGAGGGAAGGATCGTTTCTCTTTTTCTGGGTTAATTCCA